>NC_050174.1:33141311-33341311 GCF_008315115.2 Sander lucioperca | reverse complement strand
TTTGTTTCTGGGTATATCAACTTACCGGCCCGAACACTGAAAGGGTCCTTGTTTAAAACGTTAAGTTTTTAACATTTTTAACATTCACTAGAAGCGAATCCAGAATTATTAAATTTGGCATGATGAACGCGCATAGTGGACGCGAGCAGAGCCGCGGGACTGTGCCCGCCCGCTCACATGACTGTTCTCCCTAGCTCATGTAGCTAGCTGTAATAATGGATATAGCTAATGATTGTAATTCACCATGTGTTCTATTAATATATCCATGGTATTATCTTATGAAGTCATGATACATCCCAGGGATGTATGTAGCTGCTGTAAAGCCTGTTAGCTACGTGGATGTAACGTCATTAGCGTTTCCCAAACTGGCGGGCTATCGGCTAGCTAGCTAGTTGCTAACATCAGGGGTAGCTAGCATGGCTGTATTAAGATCTATACATAGCTAGCTATATGCCTACATAACGTTACTACAGACATAGTGATTACATCGCCTTGGTTCTCTCTTATGATACATCCGAGGGCTGTATGCTGTAAAGCTTGTAACGTGGATGAGAGCTGAAGCCATGGATGAGCTTTGTTCACGAAACTGCAGGCTAACAGCTAGCTAGCGCTAGTTAGTAGGTAGCTAGCTAGTAGCACAACATAATTATTAAATCTCCTTGGTTGTCTAGCTAAATACATCTATCGTTTATTTAGCTAAGCATGTAAACGATAGGGAACAACGAAAACAGTGTTTAACGTTAGTGAATATTTTAGACAATGAAAACGGTGAGTTCATGACTTCGCCACTTGTAAGAGACACGACACAGAAGCTCATGAACGCGCATGTTGCTAGTGCGCATGCCCATCGTGAGCCAACCAGCGTTATGGGCCAACAATGCGGAAGAGCCGAGCTCCATGTTTGCTTTATGCGCTTTTGAGCACTCTCATCACACGGGGCTTCCCGCCGAACACTGTATCCAGTTCTCTTAATACATCCATGGTTTTGACCAACTCGGAGAGACTGATCATGACGGTCGGCCGTCGGGTTGGTGAGTCAGAGCCTTAATGGGCGAAGATTCAGGGGGCGGTTGGCTGGAGCAGGTAGCTACTACTTTAGGAGGGGGGAGGGAAATTAGAGTGGCAAGAAGCTATTTATGGTTCTTTCAATCATAGATTTCTCATATCTTATCCAAACAATGTCAAACTTGGCACTGCACACACTCGTGCCCCTAGAAACCTGTCAAGTTTGAATGGTTCGAGAAATATGTGAATAACAAACACACTGACATATAGACGGGTTTCCTGTTTACAAACATTACAGGGTACGTGCGCATACCAGGGGCAGAAAGCCAGCTTGGTGAGCTGGTCCACTACTGCAACAACCTTAAGCTTTCCTTATTATTTGTATATAGCTAACTGCTGACTCAATAAAACATGATTTTAGTTGGATCTGTTTGTCTGTCTTTAATTTTGCAGTGTTACTGTGATATATATGTATGGCTATAATTGTCATTTTAGGCTAATGTAATAGCCAATGTTAGCAGCAGGGTTACCCCTGAGTGTACCCCTATGGTTGGTTTATGCCTTAAAATAATGGCCAGGATTTCCGGGAAAAGGTACGATATGTGTGTCTCCATTTCAAACATCACTACAGGTTAACTGTTTTTAGCAGCAGAGGTTGATTGTGGGCGAGAGGGCAACAACACTGTCGTGGTTACTACTGCTGCTGTCTCGGCAACGTTAGCTAATGTCCGCTAGCATATAGGTTAACTATAGCCAGTTAGCTTTGTGTGTAACGTAATAAAAACCCACCCATCTCGTAGGAGCGAAGCTTAATATTTTATTTAATAACATTATGGTACAAAAGGAGCACTAACGCCACAGGTCTTATGTTGACAGCGTGGACGCAGATATAAGAAACTAAGGGGGCAGTATTTACCTAGCTAGTAGGCTAGGCTAACGCTGTTGCGCTAACGTTAGCAAAACATCGGCGTAGCTTTAGCAAGCAGTCTAAACTTGTCTTGAGTCCGGACCTTTAACTATCTACGGTCCGGACTCGAGTTCTACAGCCCTGACAGGTAGATATCACTTAGCTGAACAACTGAACAAGCTGCAACTTTTCTGACTGATCCAATGGGAGCCTGACTCTTACATATGACCCCAATCTGCCCTTCTTATGGCTTGAAGCCATAACCTCCGCCGGTTTTTGCCAACAGCATGCTTCCCCTTAGGTATGTTAAACATCAGGCACCCATCACTGGCTCTGTTTGTACAACCCCAAATCAGAAAAAGTTGGGACAGTATGGAAAACACAAATAAAAAAAGAAAGTAGTGATTTCTAAATGTACTTTGACTTGTATTTCATTGCAGGCAATACAACAGAACATAATTTAATGTGTTCCTCATGATTGTTATTGTTTTAAAAAAAAACAATAATAATTCCTATTTTGGTTCTTGCAACACATTTCAAAAAAAGTTGGAACAGTAAAGCATTTACCACTTTGTAATGTTGCCATTCCTTTTCACAACACTTAAAAGACGTTTAGGGACTGAAGACACCAAGTGATGAAGTGTTTCAGGTGTGATTTTGTCCCATTCTTGCTGCAAACAAGTCTTAAGGTGGGCAACAGTACGGGGTCTTCGTTGTCGCATTTTGTGCTTCAAAATGCGCCACACATTCTCTATTGGAGACAGGTCGGGACTGCAGGCAGGCCAGTCAAGTACCCGTATCCTCTTCCTCCGCAGCCAGGACTTTGTAATGTGTGCAGAATGTGGTTTTGCATTATCTTGTTGAAATATGCATGGACGTCCCAGGAAAAGATGTCTTCTTGAAGGCAGCATATTGTGCTCCAAAATCTCTATGTACTTTTCAGCATTAATGGTGCCATCACAGAAGTGCAAGTTACCTTTGCCAAGGGCACTGACACAACCCCATACCATGACAGACCCTGGCTTTTGGACTTGTTGCTGGTAACAGTCTGGATGATCCTTTTCTTCTTTGGTCCGGGGCACACGGCGTCCATTTCTCCCAAAAACTACCTGAAATACTGATTCATCTGACCACAGTACACGTTTCCACTGTGTGATGGTCCATCCCAGATGCCTCCGAGCCCAGAGAAGTCGATGGCGCTTCTGGACACTGTTAACATAGGGCTTCCTTTTGGCACAGTACAGTTTTAACTGCCATTTGTGGATGTAACTACGTATTGTGGTACTTGACAAAGGTTTGCCAAAGTAGTCCTGAGCCCATGTGGTGATATCGCTTATAGATGAATGACGATTCTTGATGCAGTGCCGCCTGAGGGATCGGAGATCACGGTTGTTCAACTTAGGCTTGTGCCCTTGTCCTTTACGCACTGAAATTCCTCCACATTCCTTGAATCTTTTAATTATTTTATGCACTGTTGAAGGTGATATAAGCAAATGTCTTTCTATCTTTCTTTGAGGAACATTGTTTTTAAACATTTCAATAATTTTCTCACGTATTTGTTGGCAAACTGCCGATCCTCGGCCCATCTTTGCTCCTAAAGGACTAGACCTTTCTTGGATGCTGCTTTTGTACCAAATCATAATTACAATCACCTGTTAACATCACCTCTTTCAAATCACATCATTATTTAACCAATTTCCCTGATTACTAGCCCTAAATTGCTCCTGTCCCAACCTTTTTTGGAATGTGTTGCAGGTCTGAATGACAGGAAAGGATGTATATTTACAAAAGAAATTAAGTTGACCAGACAAAACATGAAATATTTTGTGTTCACATTGTCTGCAATGAAATACAAGTCAAAGTACATTTAGAAATCACTACTTTCTTTTTTTATTTGTGTTTTCCATACTGTCCCAACTTTTTCTGATTTAGGGTTGTACAATTAACCACGCAACAACTCCTTGGCATTTTGACTTACGCTATGCTGCTACTACTACTAGCTACACGAAACACTTCTTTCTGCTCCCCGGTTGCGTGCGCAAGCAGTGATGACGTTGCAGAGAAATCCATGTATAGACGTTCCTGTAGCCTAATAGATAGCCTATTGAATAACTTGATGATACAGAAGACAAAGCATTTTGTGGAATGATGCATCATCATGTGATATTTGCAACGATGTGACTCAAAAACGTTTCTGGTAGCCTGCCTATAAGTGGCATCACGCTCTGTCTGCCACTTGTTGTCTGTATCTGATTGTGCTTTGCACGTGTGGGATTCTGAAACGTCGTTAAATTTGGGAATTGTCATTTGTTTATTCAAAGTCAAAGACAGTCCAAAGTAGTACTACTTTGCACATGTTTGTGGGTCTGAGGTGTATTTCATATTTTAGCTGCCAAAGCTCCGCTGCTTTCTTCGACCCTCTCTGTTTTTGGTCCTCAGTCAGTGTGCTGTGTGAGAGGGGGAGGGGCCAGAAGCTACAGCGGCAAAAGCCAATGTCTGCTTCTTTTACCGATATATATTTAATGATGTCTTTTGCATTTCTAATCCAAACAATGTCAAACTTGGCACTGGACTTACTCGTGCCCGTAGCAAGACACCTGTCAAGTTTGAAATCCATCAGAATAACGGTTCGAGAGATATGCGAATGAAAGACACACAGACATGCAGACAGACAGGCATTCTTGTAATTTATAGATAGATATTCATTAGTTTAATAATTGTGATGACCCCTCCCACTTTGTGGGTGGCTCCTGTGAGCTAGGTAGAAGGAAGGCAGAGTTGTGGTATTCTACACCAGATTCATATTTCCTTGATTGACTCTTTGTCCTTTAAAGAGGGCTGGAAATTCAGATCTGGCGAACTCTCTCGATCCTCACATCCAGAAAATGTTTGTTTTTGAGTTTTGTTTACATTGCAGCCTGGTTCATGGCTGCTGGTTACAGTGTTCTCATTCAATATGGACCAGTTTCAAAGATTTTTGTTCAATCAATCACTTAGCCACCTTTTAATCAGATTTTTTTGAGAGTAACTTAACAGCCCACATAATCATCAGATTCACATTATGCTAAACCTTCAGAAAATACCTCCAGTAAATCAGTTCCCCCATTAAAAACAATGAAGCTGAACTTTTGAACTTTTGTCTTAGTTCACAATGATGATGCGTGCAGCCGTGGGTCTCTGGGTCCTATCAGCGGTGATCTGCGTGGGCAGAGGCCATCACCATTTGGGTAACGACGACAACAAGACCGTCCAAGACACTGTAGTGGACAGCAGTGCCAACAGCATCTCCCTGGTGAACGAAGCAAACAAAGAGTTCTCCTTCCGACTCTACAGGCAGTTAGCAGCTCATGCTGACCCACAGGGAAAGAATATCTTCTTCTCCCCGGCTAGTGTGTCGGCCGCCTTGGCTGCGTTGTCCGTGGGAGCGCAGGGGGAGACGCACCGTCAGCTTTTCAGTGGTCTGGGTTTCAACAGCTCCCTTCTGACACAGACAGATGTGGACCAGGCTTTCCAGACGTTGCTCCAGAGGGCCAACAACACATCTCAGGACACCAGCGAAGGGACCGCCGTGTTCGTGGACGATGATTTCAAGCCTTTGCCGGAGTTCCTGCAGACCCTGAAGCAGTCGTACTTCGCAGATGGGTTCAATGTGGACTTCAGCCAAACCACAGAAAGTGCTGATACCATCAATAAGTACGTGAAGGAGAAGACCAACGGGAAGATTGACAAGCTGGTGGAAGACCTGGATCAAAGCACAGTCATGTATCTCATCAGCTATATCTACTACAAAGGTAAGAAGGTCCTGTGGGATGAGATCTAGTCAGTCTGTAATAATGTAATGTAATATGTTTACATTTTGAGGTTAAATTGAATGTATTAAACCACAAGTTTTGTTTTATTCCTGCTCATTGTCTAACAGGAAAGTGGGCGACTCTGTTTGACCCTGAACTCACCAAACAGGACGACTTCAACGTGGACGAGAACACCACGGTTCAGATTTTTTCTCTTAATTCAGAAAATTATTTGAGTCCCAGTCCAATTAAGCATCATCGTTCATTCTGTGTGTCTTCATGTTTAAATTGTCATCGTCCAGGTTCAGGCTGTCATGATGAATCTGGAGGATAGTTTCCACATCTATCACGAACAGGAACTAAAGACAATAGTCCTTCAGCTCCCCTTCAACAGCTCCTACTCCATGCTGCTGATGTTGCCTGACGTCATGGCAACACTGGAGAACGCCATCTCCCCGGACCACGTCACCAAATGGTTGAAGGCTATGGTAAAACGCAGGTTGGAAGAATCTTAAGATATGCTTCTAATATGTGGAAGGTTTGACACTGAGTTAGGTACCCAACTTTGTTCTGTCCGAGAGAGACTGTCCTCCCCCAAAAAGTGCCCCCATAAGTCATTTGTTCCGGCATCATTCTGACCTATATTTAGGTTTGTAGTGGCGCCACCCTCAGGACCCATCCACAGCATTTGCCCCCCCACAGCCGGCAGCTGAGGAAACCTTGATCTCCTCCATCAGCCGCATAATTCTAAAGGGCTGTGCTCCGATGCTCTGGTGGACTCCCTCAACCGGTCCCGGCAGCAACCTTGCCCAGCTCCAATGCCACTGACTCAACACGTCCACCCGCACGCAATGCCATCCATGCCCCCCCAGCAGCGAGCCTTCTCATCCTCCCTCTTAATCAACTTTTCAGCCTTTTAAAAAGCTGCAGTAAATCAGTCTCCCCTTCTCCGCTGCTCCTCTGTCACAAGGCGTCCCCCAAGGTTCGGTGCTTGGTCCCCTCCTTTTCATCCTCTCCATCCTGCCCCTCGAAATGTCATACGTAAACTTGGTCTCCGCTTCCTCTGCTGCCATCACCACAGCTACATCCTCCACCCTCATCCTCAACTGCCTCACTGATATTCAAACCTGGATGCAAACCAATTTCCTCCAACTCAACTACAATAAATCTGACTTGATTATCATTGGCCCGAAATCCCTCACATCTTTGTGATAGATTTTGGGTCAATGATAATCAAGTCAGATTTATAACTTTGGTCTCCCTGTCAACAACTCTTTGAAAACACTAACAGACTAATCTGAGTCTGTCAGTGATAAAAACAGCATATCGTTGTTTAAGGCCCTCACAGCCAAATTAAACTCCTGCCCTAGTCAGATTCACTGAATGTTTGTCTTTCCCCCCCCCCCCCCAATGTTTTAGGAGACTTGATGTATATATCCCAAAGTTCTCCATCAAGACTTCCTACAAGCTGAACGATGTGCTGTCAGAAATAGGAATGACAGACATGTTTGTTCGTGCAGATTTGAGAGGCATTTCAGAGGAGCAAGGACTGGTAGTCTCAAAAGTAAGTAAACAGAGCATATGTTTTATGTTATTTCACATATGTTGCATTCGTCTGTTGTCTCACTTACTTTGTGTTGCACCGCAGGTTGTGCACCAAGCTACGCTGGACGTGGACGAGGCCGGAGCCACCGCTGCCGCCGCCACAGGCATCGAAATTAGTACAAGGTCTGGAGGTCTCTACTCGGCCCCTGTGTTGAAGTTCAATCGTCCATTCATGGTGATCATCACTGAACGCAACACGGAGAAAATCCTCTTCTTGGGAAAGATTATCAACCCAACCATCTGATGATCATCACTTTGTGTTTGCTCGAGCACAGCTGTTGCATCTCATATAAAGGAGTCAGAAAAACCTTTGTTTTGTTGTCTCTTGCTTTATTGATTGAGTGTGTAGCAAACTAGGCTACTAGTCGCTGAAGTCAAAATAATGAAGGGATAAAATATTATAAACAGCCATAAGCATTTGGTATTCATTTATACCAAACATTAGCTTTTAAAAAATACAGTAGAGAGTCACGTGACCGGCTGGACAAGATGGTGGCTTAGGCTTTTCGCGCTTCCCCTAATCTCCTTGCTTTTAAGTAGTTTATCCCTTCAAGTCTATTCTTATGCAGTAGCGCTTTTAATTACTTGGGACAAAAATGAACAGTGCAGGTGGAGCCTCCACGAAGTCGCACAAAGGAACTTGTGCTATTGAACTGGATGCTATTGCAGACATGCAAATGGAGAGACAATGTGAATATCTGGAGCCTTGGTTTGCTCAACTTCACGAAATGGGTAGAGGCACAGAGGATAAATTGAACGCGATTCAGTCTGATTTGGCCTCTCTCTCGGCGAATATTGGTGTGGTTAAAGCAGATATTGCGGCTCTGAAGAGCACTGTCAAAGAAAACTCATTGGCAGTTGCTAACCACGAAACGGTGCTGCATACATTGGAGCTCAAAATGGCGGACAGGAACAGACGCTGCAACGTTCGTATCATCGGCTTGAAAAAGGGAGTTGAGGGGTCGAACAATGTGCAATATCTGAACCGGGCACTGCCAGAGTGGCTCCCGTCTCTCCAGACTGGGCAGCCAGAGATAATGCGGGCCCACCGGATCTACAATGGACGCCCTGCTCGAGACAGGCCCCACACTCTCATCTTCAACGTCCTCTGCTACACGGCGCGGCAGGCTATTCTCCGAGCGGCGAAGAACGACCCGGTCACCGTAGAAGGCAAGAGAGTGAGATTTGCCGCTGATTACAGTAACCACACAGTCAAGCGCCGACAAGCTTTCACCCAGGTGATGGACACCGCGCGAGAAAGAGGAGTCAAATATTTTCTCCTTTACCCGGTGACCCTGAAAGTGCGCATACATGCTGATGATTGGCCGAGGTTGAGTAAAATGTCATGGTTAGCCAATCAGAAGTAGAGTTGGGCGGGTGTTCGGAAGCACGCATAGTCAGACACACAAGAACAACACAAGCGAGTCAGTCAACGAGAGAGAGAGAGACAGGTATGGCGTTATGAAATCAAGGAGAGAGTTAACTTCTCCTGCTACAGATTTTCCACCGTGGTCAGAAAGAACAGAGGAGACACTTTGTTTCTCTCACTATGACTCTAGGGTTGCTACTCGCTCCAAAGCTAATCACCGTCACTCTTTCACTTCTCCCTAGCTCTATCACCTACTCCCCACACACACACACACACACGTGCCGGCTCGACGCACACACCAGCGCACAAGTATAAACATCAGGCCACTTACGTTATTTGCACTAGAAAGAGTGTATACATTTGTTATTTATTTTTGGTATAGTGCTTAAGAAGCATAATTTAATTTTGCCCAGTTGTGGCCTGTTGAGGTGTTGTGTTATTTGTATGGATCCACTATATAAACAGAATATCTACATACATGGCATTTGATTGGTCTCACTTTGTCCCACAGCAACATTAATATAGTTTAGATATGTGTACATTGTTTCTGTTAATAATGTATTGTATTAAGTGTCCATTTCATTATAATATTCAGATTTATCATAAATAATTGAACATGCACATGTATTTTAAGTTCCGTTAAAGAGGGGTGGAGGTGGGGTCACATTTGAGCATTTAAAAATGTACTTGAAAGTAACGCAATAGTTACTTTCTGAAGTAACTAGTTTCTTTCATAATTTGTAACGGAATAACTAATTTAGTTACTTTTTGGAAGAAGTAACTAGTAACTGTAACTAATTACTTTTTTAAAGTAACTTGCTCAACACTGCTGTTATGATACAACCGCACCTGGGGATTTTGTGTTTTCATTGACAACCTGAGTTGCTCTATTTTGTTTTGCTCATCACAATTCTAGATAATGAAAGAAAGTCACTACGAGTTGCTGTTTTTGTCATAAGGTGGTGTCTTCTGTCACGAAAAAGTCTGCAATGTTTATCTGCATTGATTCAGTTGAGTGCAGTACCATTTCACCGCAATAATTTCCTGGTAGGCTTGATTTATCAACAGTTTTATGTTATCACACAGGATTAGCTGAGGAGCATTTCTGTTTTTACACGTTAAGAGCTTTCCTCACACTATGGGGTAGTATTCAGTTTTACAGGTTTCAGTTATACTTCTGGTGCAGCCAACACATATAATGGTAAGGCAGCCACCTTAGTCATAAACTTGAAATCACAGTTAAGCCATACCGTGTGTTGTATATCTCAGATATTTTAAATAGTTCAGTACATTCTTATACGCAGTCCCTTACTGCATGGTTTATGCATCTGGTTTCAAGTATTGAAGGGATGAATTCTTTTGAATGTTTTGCTTTGAAACTAATCTGGGGAGGGGGGAAGCCAGCGTCTACTGTCCTATTGCCGCCCGTTTTCCGACTATGGTCACGGAGCCAAGTAATAGGGGAGGGTTAATGGTTAGGGCATGTTCTTGCTCTCTTGGGAGCTGGGCTGGGAAGGGGGTATTTATAAAAATCATTTGTGTTTTTTTGTGGGTTTTTTTCTCTTTCTATCTGTCTTAATGTGGAGAGAGAGGGGCTTGACTTGATTAAGTTGTATACGTGTCTATCTGGTTCATTTTTTCAGATGGTCACAGGTGCTGTCTTCATGTCTCTGTCAGCAACTATAGAGGCCAACACCCTAAATTATGCCTGAACTTAATATTTTGAGCTGGAACGCAGGCGGTTTGAATAGCCCTCACAAAAGGGTTAGCGCTCTTGGTTTATTACGTAGGAGGAGAATTGACGTTGCATTAGTACAGGAGATGCATCTCTTGGCTGCTGATATTAGACGCCTTGTGGATAAATATTATCATGTGATAGCTTTCTCCACATCTGGCACGAAGACCAAGGGTGTGGCTATCGTAGCCAGACGCAGCTTTAAAATTACAATTCAAGGTACGTAGTCTGATACAGAGGGCAGGATAACAATTGTTAAGACAGAAGTTAGTAATAGGAAAATAGCCTTCGTATCGGTGTATGCACCAAACTGTTTTGATAGAGTTTTTTACGACATTTTAACAAATAGTATGCTGGAGCTGAGTGATTATTCGTTGACTAGGTCAAGGATCCTAGAATACTCTGGGACTCCATTAAAGGTTTCATCAGGTGTAATGCCATACTTTTTGCCTCTAACCAGCGCAAGGCCCAGACTTCTAAGTTACAGGATTTGGAATGCAAACTAGCAAAACTAGAGTCTGCGTTGTCTGCCAATTTCTCGGAACAGATAGTCTCACAATGTGAGGTGGTCAAAAAAGATATTAACATCATCCTTAGATGCCAGTCAGAGTTCTTAATCCACAGGACCAGGCAACGGTATTATTTTCATGGGTCAAGGCCTAGCCACCTGTTGGCGATGAAGATCAGGTCAAATGAGCAGTTCTCAGATATTTCTTCAGTCAAATTAGAGTCAGGAGCTGTCACCACTGACCCGACGCAGATCAACAATACTTTTCATAGTTTGTACTCTGACCTATACAAATCTAACATATCTCTCGACAAAGACAAATGTGACAGCTTTTTGGCTCGATTGAAGTTACCTCGTCTGACAGTGGAGGAGGCGAATGATTTAGACTGATGATGATGATTTTAAACCATTTTTCTTGAAGAACTTAAAAAAACTGTACTCAGTATGCAAAGGGGCAAATCACCTGGGCTCGACGGTATACCACCAGAACTTTACGCAGCCTTTTGGGACCTCCTTGGCCCGTTGCTTCTCAGTATGATCCACTTTTCAATAGAGAAAGGTGCTTTCTCTAGGGATGTCAATATAGCAGTAATAACCTTACTGCTGAAGAAAGATAAAAGCCCAACAGAATGTGGTAATTATAGGCCCCTTAGTCTGTTGAACGCCGATGTTAAAATATATGCCAAGGCAATCTCCCGCCGCCTGCAACCTCATATATCATCACTAGTTAATTGTGACCAGACCAGCTTTATGAAATCGCGCCTGGCCTCTGACAATATCCACCGACTGCTGCATGTAATTGATGCAACAACAGACATCAAAACCCCGGCTGCTGTTTTATCCCTGGATGTGTTCGGCCGCCTTGAGTGGTCTTTTTTGTGATCGGTTTTGGGGGCGATGGGTTTTGGAGAAGGCTTGATAAAAATGATACAGTTGCTATATTCGAACCCCTCTGCAATGGTTCTTACAGGTAACATTTGTTCCACTCTGTTCCCAGTATCTAGATCATCACGCCAAGGCTGCCCCTTGAGCCCGTCGCTGTTTGCTCTGTCGCTTGAACCCTTGGCACAGATGATCCGGATATCATCGGTTATTAAACCCATAACTGTTCATAACACACACCACCACCTGGCACTTTACGATGACGACATTTTAGTCTTTCTCGGAGACCCGTTGCGGTCTGTCCCCCACCTTCTATCAATGATGGATGAGTTTGGTGCGCTATCAGGATTCAAAATCAATTGGTCAAAGTCAGCTTTGCTGCCATTGAATGAAGCGGCCAAGACCTCTGCTTTGCCTTCCAATATTCCTTCAGTTACACATTTTAAAAACCTGGGCATTGAAATATTTTCCTCTCTACATCTTATTGTGAAGCACACTTATACTGAGACACTAAACAAAGTATTGGGTGATTTAGAAAGATGGGCCAGCCTGCCCAACTCACTACAGGCACGTATCTCTATAGTCAAAATGAATGTAGTACACAGAATAAATTTTGTCAGCTCCCTGGTCCCCCTCTCTCCCCCTACTGGATACTGGGGTAAGCTTCATGCAGCCATTTCAAAATTTATATGAAATGGGAAGAGACCCCGTCTTAGATTTGCCACTGTCCAGCGCAGGAGATTAGATGGGGGATTAGCGGTGCCCAACTTCAAATTCTACCACTGGTCCTTCACTCTTAGACCCCTTGTCACATGGTTTGACTTCCAGGTGGCAGTTTCTTGGCGTACAGTTAAAGAAAGAATGGTGCACCCGTGGTCTTTGTAAGGCAGAGTCAATTACGTTTCGGCTCCATTGTGACCCATATGATCCAGGTTTGGCGCTCAGTGGAAAGGATTTGTGATATATCAGTCTCCAATTTTTAACAATAAATGTTTACTGATTGGGGGGAGACCTATCACCTACTCTCAGTGGGAAAAGGGAGGGATACAGTTTTTGGGTGACATTTTCGGCTTAGATGGTTTACGCTCCTTTCAAGATATTAAGAATAGCTTCAATCTGCCAGGCACTTCCTTTTTTTTTATTTACAGCTAAGAGCAGCTCTTAAAGCACACGGTGTACCTTGGCAGCATCCGCTGCCTATACATCCACTTCATGAGTTGATTGTTACTAAAAGGGCTGCGAGAGGAATGGTATCCACTCTATACTTATACTTGCTTGAGGCCACCTACAAAACGCTCCCAGTAGACAGATTATGGAGGGGAGATGTCCCCGGACTGGATCAGGATTTTGATTGGGACAAGGTGTGGGTCAATATCAAACTCGCCTCTCGAAATCTTGACCACCAGCAGATTCATCATCATTTCATACAGAGGACCTACCTGACCCCTCGTAAGCTACATTTTATGAAAGTTATCTATGACCCTTCATGCACCCTGTATACATTAAAAACCACTGGCACTTTCCTCCACATGGTGTGGGAGTGCCCTCCCATTGTTCGTTTTTGGCAGGGTGTGGCCGCTGAGCTGACGGCACTCATTTCGGAGAAAGTGCCTGTGACCATACCAGTGTTATTATTAAATGATTTTTCGGCACTTCGAGTCCCTGAATGTCAGAAACGTGTAATGTTGGCAGGTTTAAAAGCTGCTAAGAAGCTGATTGCAGTACGCTGGAAGCCCCCTCACACTTTTACCATCAGACAATGGGTTTTAACTTTTCTTGATGTCACGTATATGGAGCTGTCGACAGCCCATATAAATGGGGCCAAAGAGGCCAATGTGAATATGTGGCTCACTACTGCTGAAGCATTGAAGAGCTCACTCTGATCCTTGTGGTCCGTTGTGTACCTGATCTACTTCTCTTGGCATTTTGAATCAATCAATAGGTCTATATTAACTGTTCCTCATGTCCCTTATCGGTCTTTCTTTTTCTCTTTTTGTTATTACTGTTTTTTTTTTAGCCGCCATGTCTCAATTCTATTTCTATTCTCATTTTATATATATATATATATATATATATATATATATATATATATATATATATATATACATATAATTTTTATTTATTTATTTATTTTATATTTTTACTTTTTTAATTTATTTATTTTTATATCATTTTTCAACAGTGACTGCCCACTTTTTGAACGGCTTTGGCCCCAGAGTTGACTGAGGTAGTTAAACAACTCCACAGTGGCAAAGCCCCAGGGATTGATGAGATCCGTCCAGAAATGCTTAAAGCTCTGGGTGTGGAGGGGTTGTCTTGGTTGACCCGCCTCTTCAACATTGAGTGGAAGTCTGGGACGGTGCCTAAGGAGTGACAGACCGGGGTGGTGGTTCCCCTTTTCAAAAAGGGGGACCAGAGGGTGTGTGCCAATTATAGGGGTATCACACTTCTCAGACTCCCTGGTAAAGTCTTCTCCAAGGTGCTGGAAAGGAGGGTTCGGTCGATAGTCGAACCTCAGGTTGAAGAGGAACAATGAATCCTGGAGGGAGCCTGGGAGTATGCTCAACCGGTCTACATGTGCTTTGTGGATCTGGAGAAGGCCTATGACCGGGTCCCCCGGGAGATACTGTGGGAGGTGCTGCGGGAGTATGGGGTGAGGGGGTCCCTTCTCAGGGCCATCCAATCTCTGTACAACCAAAACGAGAGCTGTGTCCGGGTTCTCGGCAGTAAGTCGGACTCGTTTCAGGTGAGAGTTGGCCTCCGCCAGGACTGCGCTTTGTCACCAATCCTGTTTGTAGTATTTATGGACAGGATATCGAGGTGTAGTCGGGGTGGAGAGGGGTTGCAGTTCGGTGGGCTCGGGATCTCATCGCTGCTTTTTGCAGATGATGTGGTCCTGATGGCATCATCGGCCTGTGACCTTCAGCACTCACTGGATTGGTTCGCAGCCGAGTGTGAAGCGGCTGGGATGAGGATCAGCACCTCTAAATCGGAGGCCATGGTTCTCAGCAGGAAACCGATGGAGTGCCTTCTCCATGTAGGGAATGAGTCCTTACCCCAAGTGAAGGAGTTCAAGTACCTTGGAGTCTTGTTCGCGAGTGAGGGAACGATGGAGCGGGAGATTGGTCGGAGAATCGGCGCAGCGGGTGCGGTATTACATTCAATTTATCGCACCGTTGTGACGAAAAGAGAGCTGAGCCAGAAGGCAAAGCTCTCGATCTACCGGTCAGTTTTCGTTCCTATCCTCACCTATGGTCATGAAGGTTGGGTCATGACCGAAAGAACGAGATCCAGGGTACAAGCGGCCGAAATGGGTTTCCTCAGGAGGGTGGCTGGTGTCTCCCTTAGAGATATGGTGAGAAGCTCAGTCATCCGTGAGGAGCTCGGAGTAGAGCCGCTGCTCCTTCGCGTCAAAAGGAGCCAGTTGAGGTGGTTCGGGCACCTGGTAAGGATGCCCATGGGCGCCTCCCTAGGGAGGTGTACCAGGCACGTCCAGCTGGGAGGAGGCCTCAGGGAAGACCCAGGACTAGGTGGAGGGATTATATCTCCAACCTGGCCTGGGAACGCCTCGGGATCCCCCAGTCGGAGCTGGTTAATGTGGCTTGGGAAAGGGAAGTTTCGGGTCCCATGCTGGAGCTGCTACCCCCGCGACCCAAGACCAGATAAGCGGACGAAGATGGATGGAAAAAGGTGTACATCAAGGCTCATCTCTGGGGCCTTTGTTATTCTCTGATCTTCTGCAATCCTGCTCTACTTGTCATATTCATTTATATGCAGATGATACAGTGATCTACTCTTCCAGACATCTTACATATTGAGTATTCTCTACAGGCTGACTTTGATGCTGCTCAAAATGGTTTTCACATAACAAACTTTTACTTACTTATTTACTTACTTACTTAAATAAGAAGAAGTCATATACCATGTTGTTTGGCACTAAATTTAATTCTCTTTACCCAGTTAATGACTGTTCAATTTGGTTCTTGTATGGGACAACACTTGAGAAAGTGGAGGAATTGAAATATCTTGGTCTCTTGCTTGACTCTCAGCTTTCTTTTAAACCTCATATTGATTCAGTTGATAAGAAAATAAACTGTAGCCTGAGAATACTATATTGTTCTATCAACTGTTTTACACTACAGGTCAGGAAAAGGATTATTTCGCAGCTTCTACTACCAATATTAGATTATGCAGATGTTATTTATCAGAATACCTCTGAAACAAATCTTATCCCTCTCAATGTAGCCTATAATAGTCTCTGTCGATTTGTTCTGAGGTGTCCTTATAGAACCCATCATTGCCTGATGTATGAGTCGCTTCATTGGTTAACACCTAAATCTAGAAGGCATTCTCACTGGCTGCAGTTTATTTTTAAATCAATTTTCTTTAACTATCATCCTTATTTAAAACAACATCCAATCCCATATAGCTCAACATACAGTCTGAGACATACTGGGTACCCCTTTTTCTTTGTTCCCAGAATCTCCAAAGAAATTGGACGACGTGCCTTTAAATTTAAAGCGCCATCTGAGTGGAATACCTTGCCCAACTCACTTAGATCGATTACTTCATTTGTTTTTTTTAAAGCATCTGTCTTTAATTATCTACAATTAACCTGCTCTTGTTTCTAGCTTGTTTCTAACTTGACATAACACAATTTATTATCTTATTTTATTTATTTTCATTTTTTTAGTTTTTGTGGGTTGGCTACTGTTTGTGCATCTACTATAAATAACAGCACATTTGGAACGTATGATAACGTACTGTTTTTACTTGTGTGTATATGGTGAGGTGGCAGTTGGTGTTGGAGCAGTCAGGCTTGGGAGTGCTGTGTGTATGTGTGAATGTATTTTGTGGTTTGTATTTACTGTTGTTTTAAAAGACCCCCTCGAAAATGAGATGATTCATCTCAAGGGGTTATCCATCCATCTTCGGCTGCTAGACAGGACATAGTGTATGAAATAATGCAACTAGCTAACAATCTGCTTAAGTCTGGTATTAGTACCACATTTATATGGGTACCAGCTCATATAGGTGTAGGAGGTAATGAATTGGTAGATAAATGTGCGAAGAAAGCAGCAGAGAATCCTGATATAGAGGTGGATATTAAATACAGTAAAGCTGAAGTCTATATTAAACCTAAAATAAATGGAAAATGGCAGTTTTTTTGGGATACTGAACAATCTAGGAAACACCTGTATAGTATTCAAGGAAAAGTGGGGAAGAACAGGAATACATACAGAAGTAAACAAGAACAAGATGTGGTGTCCACAATGACACTAGGACATACAGGATTAAATGAAATATTATTTATAATGAAAAAGCATGTTGATGGAATACATACACAACATGCAGTTGCTCTAGAGGTGTGTCTGACATATATAGCATTTGGATGAAAGCGTCAGCTAGATGACATGTAATGTCAAGAGTCCATAGAATATGTGTTGTCCTAAATACCATCAAGGCAGAAAAGATTGATTTCTCAACTTGGTAAAAACCAGAAGACATTACATTTATAGGATATACTGCAAAGAGGATCTGGTGGAATTTGTTTTTGTTTTTTGTTTTCTTTTTTGAAGATAACTGGGTTAGTAAAAAGAATTTAAGAAAGTGTAGGTTGGCCTCATGATCCACACTCCAGTCCAGATGGTGGCGGTAATGCTCCAAAAAGCTGGTTCCCAACCGCCATACAAAGAAGAAGAAGAAGAAGGAGGCAGGCAGAGGTGTGGTAGTCTACACCTGGTTCACATTAGCTTGATTGACTCTTTGTCCTTTAAAGAGGGCTGGAGATTCAGTTCTGGTGATCTCTCTCTCAATCCTCACATCCAGAAAAGGTTAGTTTTTGAGTTTTGGTTACTTTATTATTCACATGCACTCCCTACACCACTGATGATACTAATTGGTATTGCACCAGTTTGGTATTGCTGATTTGCATTGAGTTGTTTCTCTGGTCAGAGAGTTAAGAAGCCTGAATTGTGACTGGTATAATTGTTTGGGAGATTCACACATCAGTACTTTTAGCATGTATAGAGCCAGCAAATTTCTACATGTAAATGGGTGAGTTAAGGGTTTATTTCAACCAAAGCAGAGTGGTGATTGTTGGAACAGTGGAAAGATGAACCAAGATGGCTTTTGGTAGTTTTATTTAGTTTCTGTCAACTTTTGAATGAAGTGTTTCACGATGATAAAAGTCCTCATTATTTACATGGAGTTTGGTGATGGTGATCTCGGGAGTGTTTCATGTTGAACTAAAAGGGTCTTACTCTTTAACAAAAGTCTCTCTGTAAGGATCCTTTCCATGATGTAGTCAGACACTTAGAATAATAATCTGATTCTGTCAGCGGCAACAACAGAACTTTTAGTGGATGATAACTGATTTTCCTGTAGGGTTACATTACAGCCTGGTTCACAGCTTCATGGTGCAGCGTTCTCCGTTAATAATGACTTTGTTCCCATCAGTCACTTAGCTCAAAAAATACCACCGTTTAATCAGATTTCTTTGAGAGTAACTAAAAGGCCAACATACTCATCAGATTCACATTATACTAAACCTTCAGAAAATGCATCCAGTACAAAATCAGTGTCGTCATTAAAACAAACAATGAAGCTGAACTTTTGAACTTTTGTCTTAGTTCACAATGATGATGCGTGCAGCCATGGGTCTCTGGGTCCTAGCAGCGGTCATCTGCGTCGGCAGCGGCGACAGCGTCTCCCTGGTGAACGACGCAAACAAAAAGTTTTCCTTCCGACTCTACAGGAAGTTAGCAGCTGATGCTGACTCGCAGGGAAAGAATATCTTCTTCTCCCCATTTAGTGTGTCGGTCGCCTTGGCTGCATTGTCCGTGGGAGCGCAGGGGGAGACTCACCGTCAGCTTTTCAGTGGTCTGGGTTTCAGCAGCTCCCTCCTGACGCAGACAGATGTGGACCAGGCCTTTCAGACGTTGCTCCATAGCGCCACCAACCCATCTCAGGAGGACGCCAGCGACGGGACCGCCGTGTTTGTGGACAAGTACTTCAAGCCGAAGCCAAAGTTCCTGCAGACCCTGAAGCTGTCGTACTTCGCAGATGGGTTCAATGTGGACTTCAGCAAAGCTACAGAAAGTGCTGATTACATCAATAAATATGTGAAGAAGAAGACCAACAGGAAGATTGACAAGCTGGTGGAAGACCTGGATCCAAACACAGTCATGTATCTCATCAGCTACATCTACTACAAAGGTAAGAAGGTCCTGTGGGATGAGATCTAGTCAGTCTGTAATCTCGTAGTAATGTAAGATCTGTTTACATATTTTAAGGGTAAGCTGAATGTATGAAGCCACAAGTTTTTGTTTTATTTCTGCTCATTGTCTAACAGGAAAGTGGGCGACTCGGTTTGACCCTGAGTTCACCAAGCAGGACGACTTCAACGTGGACAAGAACACCAAGGTTCAGAGTTTCTCTCTTAATTCAGAAAAAGATTTGAGTCCCAGTCATTAACAAGGGCAGAGCTAGACAACGTAAACTTTCGGGGTTCAGCCCAAATCTAGAGCAGGGATCTGTTGAATTAATTAACCAAAGATGTATAAAGCATTTTTCATGCCGTTAACACAATTTGGGAAAATCTGATAGTTGTAACACCCTAATTTTGTTTTTGACATTGCTTTTTTTTTTCCCGTGTTTTTGACCATCATCTTCATGTTTAAATTGTCATTGTCCAGGTTCCAGCCGTCATGATGAATCGGGAGGATAATTTCCACATCTATCGCGACCGTGAGCTGAAGACAACGGTCCTCCAGCTCCCCTTCAAAAGCTCCTACTCCATGCTGCTTATGTTGCCTGACGTCATGGCAACACTGGAGAACGCCATCTCCCCGAACCACGTCACCAAATGGCTGAAGGCTATGGTGACACCCAGGTTGGGAAAATCTTAATTTATGCTTATATGTGGAAGGTCTGACACTGAATAAGGTACACAGCTTTGTCCTGTCCTCCCCCAAGAAAGACCCCATAAGTGGTGTGTTCCAGCATCATTCGGACCTAGATTTAGTTTTTAGTGGTCGTAGTTCTAACGGGAGCAAAGCAGGAAGTAAGGTGAGGAAGTTTAAGACCGCCAAATGTCCTGTTAAGGAGGTAGGGGTGGGCCCCAGGAGACCGCGGTTCATGTCCCGTTTGGAAAGAAAAGGAAACCATTTAATTTGATAGTATTTGTCTGTAGTTGTTCATTGCCTTGTAAGCAAAAAGGTTCTTACTCTTTAACAGGTCTATCTCTGTAGGGATCCTTTCCATAATCTTGTCAGACACTTAGAATAAGAATCTGAGCCTGTTTGCCTTCCCCCTCCAATGTTTTAGGAGATATGATGTATACATTCCAAAGTTCTCAATCAAGACTTCCTACAACCTAAACGATGTGCTGTCAGAAATGGGAATGACAGACATGTTTGGTGATCGTGCAAATTTCAGACGCATTTCAGAGGTGCAAGGACTGGTAGTCTCACAAGTAAGTAAACGGAGCATATGTTATTTCACACATTCCATTTGTCTGTCGTCTCACTTACTCTGCGTTGCACCGCAGGTTGGGCACCAAGCTACGCTGGTCGTGGATGAAGCCGGAGCCACCGCTGCAGCTGCCACAGGCATAGGCATCATACGCGAATCTGCCCACCTGGCCCCCGTCCCTGTGTTGAAGTTCAATCGTCCATTCATGGTCATCATCGCTGAACGTAACACTGAGAAAATCCTCTTCTTGGGAAAGATTATCAAGCCAACCATCTGATGGATCATGACTTTGTTTGCTCGAGCACAGCTGTTGCATCTTCATATAAAGAATTCAGAAAAACTTTTGTTTTGTCTCTTGCTTTATTGAGAGTGTAAGCTGTTTTTTATATAATCTTTGAAGGTAAAATAATTTAGGGATAAAATATGATCAACTTCCATAAGCATTTGATATTCATATATAGCAGCTCAGATTTTAAAAAAAAAACAGCTCAACCGTGAACACCCACTTTTTGAACCACTCTGGTTCTGGCAGTACCACTTAATACAGGATAGTGTACTCACGGAGTCAAAAAGGCTGCCTGGTTGAGGGTGGGGGGGGAGCATGGCTGTCATCAAGTTGTCTTGTATAGCAAACAAGTGACAAGGCTTTAAGTTAAAGCTGCATTTTGTACAGTGTGCAACTTGTGTTATAGTGGAATGTGGCTAAATCAGAAAATTATAAATGTTTTATTTCTGCTGCCCAAGGTAACTTAGCCTACTTTGGTTGGATCATGACCTAAACCGTGTGTCACTGTCACAAGCCAAAGCATTAAGAGATTGTAGTAGTAACCAACTTAGATTAGACTGCTCTTTGTATTTATCTTCTCTTTTTATCCACGATGTTTCATTTCCGGGATTGTTCAGGTGCTGCCGGAAATTCGGCCGGATGTCACTCCTTTTCAACTGGATGTACGTAACTTTCCTCTTCCTTTGTCTTGGTGTTCAAAACTAAACACTAGGGCTGTCAATCGATTAAAAATTTTAATCTAATTACATACTCTGATTAATTAACGGTGCCTGAACAGATAGTAAACGGTACTAAACAGATGGTGACATTAAAGACCGGCTTGTTTATTGCTAAGGCCATATGGTAAAAATGAAATGAGTTAATGTATAACAACTTATTTCACTAGTAAATTGCTGTTGAACGACAAAAACAACCACCAGATTGGAAAAGGACATTTACAATAACTTGAAATGCACCACGAGGCTGTAGTTTACCGGTTTCATTGAACGCACCGTCTGTGTTGTTTTTCCGACAGCAGCTGCAGATTGTTACATCCCGCTGTTGAATCATGTACACATTCAAGAGTCTACAGTAAAACACAGTCAAACTTTACACCGTACAATGTAGCGTTAGCTGTCAGCATTTTAACAGTGTTTAATCCAGCGCCTAGCTAGCGTTAGCTGCTGTCGAGTATAGCTAGTGTTAACTAGCTAGCGGTAGGCTAACGTTAGCTGCGTGCAGCGGTGTTTGTGTTGCCTGTATGGTCTGTTTTCAGAGCATCAGAGAGAAGTGCAGACATATCAGTGGCATCAGATTTCGGTAGCCAGAGTTGGCAGGAAGAAGATTTACATTTTTTTTTAATAAAGTAAATGTTCTAATTAATGATCCAGGCAGCACATTCTCGTCTCCCTCCTTCATTTTACGGTGGCTAGAACGGCTCCGGGTCAAACGTCAATATGGAATTGATTAATCTGCGTTATTTTTTTTAACACGTTATTTTTTCTCAGATTAATTAATCGAAATTAACGCATTATTTTGACAGCCCTACTAAATACATTTATGAGGACTATGGTTAAAGTGGCTATATGTAACTTTTAGTTTGTGTTGATTTCAACGATCTGGACAAAAGCAGTAGTGTTTTTACCACACTTGCTGTCTTAAAGGTTTAAGAGTTAGCGTTACGGGGAGGTCATATTGCACCGTCTACCTGCCGAAAATCATTCTGTGACTTGGCGGGAAAAATCTGACCCGGGCAGAGGCATTAATAAAAACTATATAAAACTAGAACTGCAAGCAGTTATGACGGGGCCCAAGCCACCCACGCCATTCGCTCCTGACGCCCCAGGGAGCGCACAAAGGCAGAACCCGAAACCGGGCGGCAGGGAGGCAAACATCGGTAAATATCGAGAGGCGTGAGCCGCGACGTCTGTGGTACGTTGCCGTTGCAAACGTAGCGGTCAACAGTTCAGCTCCACGCATATACAGACTGCCTTTAACAATGATATACGGATAGGATTGGAGATGAAAAGTTCAACTGACACGTTACCGCGATCAGTTTCGTGGGAAATTAAGAATCAATGCCACTGACAACCAATCACACTATGACAGACTCTCCACTTAGCACCAACTGCAATGTTTAATTGTAAATGAATGTAGCCTACTGGCAGTCTTACCCACGTGGGTGCTCAGTATTTTCGTCGGAGCCTATGAATGGTGTTGATTTTGGATTGAAAAAAGTGAGAGAAAAGAGTTGCATTTGTCCACTGAAGGTTGTAGAAACTTTTTCAAGTGGGTTAGGAAGTTTGTTTATTGTAAAAAACCAGGGGAGCACACAAAAGCAAAAACCAAAACCTAACGGTAGGTGGGAAACATCAGTGTTTCAATATCTTTCTGAAATATTGAGAAGTGTGAGCTGCAAGGTCTGTGGTACATTCCCATTGCAAATATGTCATTAACATTGAGTAAAAGGGCCAAAACTCGTCTATGTCGATTATAGCGCCCCCTAATTGCTGATCTTCGCCCAATTTGGTAGAGAGACTCCAAGCGGCATGCCGAACTAGCATCACAAGTTTTTTTTATTGGCCAAAACAAATAAATGTTGCTTATAGCGCCCCCTTAAGGCCGACCTTCGCCAAATTTGGTATGGAGCATTGCAGTGGGATGTTGAACAATGATCTCAAGTTATTTGCTGATAACATTTAATTTGGTCGAGATATGATATGATATGTGTGTGGTAGCTAGCTAGGAACATTTGTTTGGTCATCAAATGTGCATACTGTAACGTAGCAAAATTCCTTGAGTAACTTTTGTTCAGGTCGATGTGGAGATGCTACCTACCAGGTTTCGTGCTGATCCGTCGCACGGCCTAGGACAAGTTCGAAAAAACTTGTTGTACTTGTACCCTAGTGGCCATTTTTTGTGAAACGGGTGGGTGACCTTCAGAGGGTCATGATTAACAAGAATCTAAAGTTTGCCGTTGATGGCATTTATTTTGGCCGAGATATGGCAAAGTTGGTGTTTTCGTAGTTAGCTACACAACTTTGTTCGTGCGTAATATGCGCAGTTTTTATCCTCTTAAAATAATTTCTATTAACTTTTTGTCAGGCCCAACTGGAGATGCTACCTGCCAAATTACGTGCCGATTGGTTGCAAGGTCTAGGAGGAGTTTGAAAAAGTAGGTTTTTGATAAATCGCGATTTTTCACGCATAAAAGTTTAGGTGGAAATGGGCGTGGCCTATATCACATGATTCAGTTGGATTTCAGACCAATCCTGAAAATGGCAACCCCCCCACCATGTACGGTTTAGGCTGTAGTCGGAGTTTTAGGCAGAGAAGAATAATGACTATGATGATGATTAATCAGTAGAAAAACAATATGGTTCTACAGCCCTGCTGTGCAAACGGCATAGCTTTGCTATTGCCCGTTCTTGCAGACTCGGGCCCCTAATTAGGAAAAATATCGTGGTTTGGATTAAAACACTCCCAAGGAACACACATTTCCTTGGTGAAAGTCTTTAGTTTTAGTTTTCCCCGGGAAGTGAACTCTGTTAATGCCCAACCCACACACACACACACACACACTTATACAGTGTTCATCTTTTCGTAGCTTTTTGAACAAATGGTTCATGAGAACAGCCTGTTATGATCATCAGATGAAACATAAAGTTTCAGAAACACCAAGATTCATTACGGTAAGACAATGTAGAAATTTGAATAGTGAGCGTTTTATTCAAGATTTAATTTCCATAAACTGGGACAGGTTTCAGTTAAAACCCTTTGTTGAAGATGCATGGAACTTTTTTTATACTGAGTTAACTGATGTAATTAATAGACATGCTCCTTGGAAAACCATTAAGGTAAAGGGTACACACTTACCATGGATTAATGGTGATCTTATCAGTCTTTTTAGACAGAGACAAGGCCTGGGAAATATATCGCTTATCAAAGGACTCTGATGACTTGATTTCATATAAACTCTAACGGAATACATGTACAACCAAAACCAGAAATGTTAAATCTAAGTACTATAAAGACTGTTTAAATAATGATTTTAATAACCCCAAACAGTTTTGGAATAAAATTAACAGTTTAACTAATCAACCCACTAAAAACTAATTTTCTCATATTAGACTCAATAATGAAAATCTCACTGATCCTTCTACAATTGCCAATGCTTTTAGTCAGCACTTTTCTTCTATCAGCTGCTCAAAGTCCTCTGATTTTCCATATCCTGAAATCTTGCCTCATAACCCTATATGTCATAGTTCCTTCTCCTTTAGCGGAATTCACCCAGCTGATGTCGAGCAGGTCATTTGTGGATTGAGGCCCAGATGGTTTGGAGATTAAGTTTATAAAAATTGCCTCTCATGTTCTTGCTTATCCTATATCTGACTTGTTTAACCTCTCCTTATCCACATGCACAATTCCATCAATTTGGAAATGTGACAAAGTTATAATTTCTAATATAATAACTACTGAAAAAGGAACGGCCTCCCTGATCTAAACCAGAGTGGTTGTTTGTTGTTGGACTTCTGTGCTAGTCATGGATTGTCTATAATGAACACCATGTTCGAACATAGGGATGCTCATAAGTGCACCCTAGGCCAAAGGTCAATGATCGATTTTATAATCGTTTCATCTGATCTGAGGCCGTATGTTTTGGACACTCGGGTGAAGAGAGGGGCAGAGCTGTCAACCGATCACCATCTGGTGGTGAGTTGGGTCAGGGGGTGGGGGAAGACTCTGGACAGACCTGGTAAGCCCAAACGGGTAGTGCAGGTAAATTGGGAACGTCTGGAGGAGGCCCCTGTCCGACAGACTTTCAACTCACACCTCCGGCGGAGATTTTCGTGCATCCCTGTGGAGGCTGGGGGCATTGAACCCGAGTGGACAATGTTCAAAGTTTCCATTGCTGAAGCTGCGGCGAGGAGCTGTGGTCTTAGGGTCTTAGGTGCCTCAAGGGGCGGTGGTCAGGGAAGCCGTCTGACTGAAGAAGGAGTCTTTCCGGGATATGTTATCCCAGAGGACTCTGGAGGCAGTGGCAAGGTACCGAAGGGCTGCAGCCTCTGCCGTGAAAGAGGCAAAGCAGCGGGTGTGGGAGAAGTTCGGAGAAGACATGGAGAAGGACTTTCGATCGGCACCAAGGTGCTTCTGGAAAACAGTTCGCCACCTCAGGAGGGGGAAGCGGGGAACCATCCAAGCTGTGTACAGTAAGGATGGGACGCTGTTGACCTCAACTGAGGAGGTAATAGGGCGGTGGAAGGAGCACTTTGAGGAACTCCTAAATCCGACTAATACGCCCTCTATGTTAGAGGCAGAGCTGGAGGATGATGGGGGATTGTCGTCAATTTCCCTGGTGGAAGTTGCTGAGGTAGTTAAACAACTCCACAGTGGCAAAGCCCCAGGGATTGATGAGATCCGTCCAGAAATGCTTAAAGCTCTGGGTGTGGAGGGGTTGTCTTGGTTGACCCGCCTCTTCAACATTGAGTGGAAGTCTGGGACGGTGCCTAAGGAGTGACAGACCGGGGTGGTGGTTCCCCTTTTCAAAAAGGGGGACCAGAGGGTGTGTGCCAATTATAGGGGTATCACACTTCTCAGACTCCCTGGTAAAGTCTTCTCCAAGGTGCTGGAAAGGAGGGTTCGGTCGATAGTCGAACCTCAGGTTGAAGAGGAACAATGAATCCTGGAGGGAGCCTGGGAGTATGCTCAACCGGTCTACATGTGCTTTGTGGATCTGGAGAAGGCCTATGACCGGGTCCCCCGGGAGATACTGTGGGAGGTGCTGCGGGAGTATGGGGTGAGGGGGTCCCTTCTCAGGGCCATCCAATCTCTGTACAACCAAAACGAGAGCTGTGTCCGGGTTCTCGGCAGTAAGTCGGACTCGTTTCAGGTGAGAGTTGGCCTCCGCCAGGACTGCGCTTTGTCACCAATCCTGTTTGTAGTATTTATGGACAGGATATCGAGGTGTAGTCGGGGTGGAGAGGGGTTGCAGTTCGGTGGGCTCGGGATCTCATCGCTGCTTTTTGCAGATGATGTGGTCCTGATGGCATCATCGGCCTGTGACCTTCAGCACTCACTGGATCGGTTCGCAGCCGAGTGTGAAGCGGCTGGGATGAGGATCAGCACCTCTAAATCGGAGGCCATGGTTCTCAGCAGGAAACCGATGGAGTGCCTTCTCCATGTAGGGAATGAGTCCTTACCCCAAGTGAAGGAGTTCAAGTACCTTGGAGTCTTGTTCGCGAGTGAGGGAACGATGGAGCGGGAGATTGGTCGGAGAATCGGCGCAGCGGGTGCGGTATTACATTCAATTTATCGCACCGTTGTGACGAAAAGAGAGCTGAGCCAGAAGGCAAAGCTCTCGATCTACCGGTCAGTTTTCGTTCCTACCCTCACCTATGGTCATGAAGGTTGGGTCATGACCGAAAGAACGAGATCCAGGGTACAAGCGGCCGAAATGGGTTTCCTCAGGAGGGTGGCTGGTGTCTCCCTTAGAGATATGGTGAGAAGCTCAGTCATCCGTGAGGAGCTCGGAGTAGAGCCGCTGCTCCTTCGCGTCAAAAGGAGCCAGTTGAGGTGGTTCGGGCACCTGGTAAGGATGCCCATGGGCGCCTCCCTAGGGAGGTGTACCAGGCACGTCCAGCTGGGAGGAGGCCTCGGGGAAGACCCAGGACTAGGTGGAGGGATTATATCTCCAACCTGGCCTGGGAACGCCTCGGGATCCCCCAGTCGGAGCTGGTTAATGTGGCTTGGGAAAGGGAAGTTTCGGGTCCCATGCTGGAGCTGCTACCCCCGCGACCCAAGACCAGATAAGCGGACGAAGATGGATGGAAAAAGGTGTACATCAAGGCTCATCTCTGGGGCCTTTGTTATTCTCTATTTTTATTAATGATCTTCTGCAATCCTGCTCTACTTGTCATATTCATTTATATGCAGATGATACAGTGATCTACTCTTCCAGACATCTTACATATTGAGTATTCTCTACAGGCTGACTTTGATGCTGCTCAAAATGGTTTTCACATAACAAACTTTTACTTACTTATTTACTTACTTACTTAAATAAGAAGAAGTCATATACCATGTTGTTTGGCACTAAATTTAATTCTCTTTACCCAGTTAATGACTGTTCAATTTGGTTCTTGTATGGGACAACACTTGAGAAAGTGGAGGAATTGAAATATCTTGGTCTCTTGCTTGACTCTCAGCTTTCTTTTAAACCTCATATTGATTCAGTTGATAAGAAAATAAACTGTAGCCTGAGAATACTATATCGTTCTATCAACTGTTTTACACTACAGGTCAGGAAAAGGATTATTTCGCAGCTTCTACTACCAATATTAGATTATGCAGATGTTATTTATCAGAATACCTCTGAAACAAATCTTATCCCTCTCAATGTAGCCTATAATAGTCTCTGTCGATTGGTTCTGAGGTGTCCTTATAGAACCCATCATTGCCTGATGTATGAGTCGCTTCATTGGTTAACACCTAAATCTAGAAGGCATTCTCACTGGCTGCAGTTTATTTTTAAATCAATTTTCTTTAACTATCATCCTTATTTAAAACAACATCCAATCCCATATAGCTCAACATACAGTCTGAGACATACTGGGTACCCCTTTTTCTTTGTTCCCAGAATCTCCAAAGAAATTGGACGACGTGCCTTTAAATTTAAAGCGCCATCTGAGTGGAATACCTTGCCCAACTCACTTAGATCGATTACTTCATTTGTTTTTTTTAAAGCATCTGTCTTTAATTATCTACAATTAACCTGCTCTTGTTTCTAGCTTGTTTCTAACTTGACATAACACAATTTATTATCTTATTTTATTTATTTTCATTTTTTTAGTTTTTGTGGGTTGGCTACTGTTTGTGCATCTACTATAAATAACAGCACATTTGGAACGTATGAAAACGTACTGTTTTTACTTGTGTGTATATGGTGAGGTGGGGGGGGGGGGTCAGTTGGTGTTGGAGCAGTCAGGCTTGGGAGTGCTGTGTGTATGTGTGAATGTATTTTGTGGTTTGTATTTACTGTTGTTTTAAAAGACCCCCTCGAAAATGAGATGATTCATCTCAAGGGGTTATCCATCCATCTTCGGCTGCTAGACAGGACATAGTGTATGAAATAATGCAACTAGCTAACAATCTGCTTAAGTCTGGTATTAGTACCACATTTATATGGGTACCAGCTCATATAGGTGTAGGAGGTAATGAATTGGTAGATAAATGTGCGAAGAAAGCAGCAGAGAATCCTGATATAGAGGTGGATATTAAATACAGTAAAGCTGAAGTCTATATTAAACCTAAAATAAATGGAAAATGGCAGTTTTTTTGGGATACTGAACAATCTAGGAAACACCTGTATAGTATTCAAGGAAAAGTGGGGAAGAACAGGAATACATACAGAAGTAAACAAGAACAAGATGTGGTGTCCACAATGACACTAGGACATACAGGATTAAATGAAATATTATTTATAATGAAAAAGCATGTTGATGGAATACATACACAACATACAGTTGCTCTAGAGGTGTGTCTGACATATATAGCATTTGGATGAAAGCGTCAGCTAGATGACATGTAATGTCAAGAGTCCATAGAATATGTGTTGTCCTAAATACCATCAAGGCAGAAAAGATTGATTTCTCAACTTGGTAAAAACCAGAAGACATTACATTTATAGGATATACTGCAAAGAGGATCTGGTGGAATTTGTTTTTGTTTTTTGTTTTCTTTTTTGAAGATAACTGGGTTAGTAAAAAGAATTTAAGAAAGTGTAGGTTGGCCTCATGATCCACACTCCAGTCCAGATGGTGGCGGTAATGCTCCAAAAAGCTGGTTCCCAACCGCCATACAAAGAAGAAGAAGAAGAAGGAGGCAGGCAGAGGTGTGGTAGTCTACACCTGGTTCACATTAGCTTGATTGACTCTTTGTCCTTTAAAGAGGGCCGGAGATTCAGTTCTGGTGATCTCTCTCTCAATCCTCACATCCAGAAAAGGTTAGTTTTTGAGTTTTGGTTACTTTATTATTCACATGCACTCCCTACACCACTGATGATACTAATTGGTATTGCACCAGTTTGGTATTGCTGATTTGCATTGAGTTGTTTCTCTGGTCAGAGAGTTAAGAAGCCTGAATTGTGACTGGTATAATTGTTTGGGAGATTCACACATCAGTACTTTTAGCATGTATAGAGCCAGCAAATTTCTACATGTAAATGGGTGAGTTAAGGGTTTATTTCAACCAAAGCAGAGTGGTGATTGTTGGAACAGTGGAAAGATGAACCAAGACGGCTTTTGATAGTTTTATTTAGTTTCTGTCAACTTTTGAATGAAGTGTGTTTCACGATGATAAAAGTCCTCATTATTTACATGGAGTTTGGTGACGGTGATTTTGGGAGTGTTTCATGTTGAACTAAAAGGGTCTTACTCTTTAACAAAAGTCTCTCTGTAAGGATCCTTTCCATGATGTAGTCAGACACTTAGAATAATAATCTGATTCTGTCAGCGGCAATAACAGAACTTTTAGTGGATGATAACTGATTTTCCTGTAGGGTTACATTACAGCCTGGTTCACAGCTTCATGGTGCAGCGTTCTCCGTTAATAATGACTTTGTTCCCATCAGTCACTTAGCTCAAAAAATACCACCGTTTAATCAGATTTCTTTGAGAGTAACTAAACGGCCAACATACTCATCAGATTCACATTATACTAAACCTTCAGAAAATGCATCCAGTACAAAATCAGTGTCATTAAAACAAACAATGAAGCTGAACTTTTGAACTTTTGTCTTAGTTCACAATGATGATGCGTGCAGCCGTGGGTCTCTGGGTCCTAGCAGCGGTGATCTGCGTCGGCAGCGGCGACAGTGTCTCCCTGGTGAACGACGCAAACAAAAAGTTTTCCTTCCGACTCTACAGGAAGTTAGCAGCTGATGCTGACTCACAGGGAAAGAATATCTTCTTCTCCCCATTTAGTGTGTCGGTCGCCTTGGCTGCATTGTCCGTGGGAGCGCAGGGTGCGACGCACCGTCAGCTTTTCAGTGGTCTGGGTTTCAGCAGCTCCCTCCTGACGCAGACAGATGTGGACCAGGCCTTCCAGACGTTCCTCCATAGCGCCACCAACCCATCTCAGGAGGACGCCAGCGACGGGACCGCCGTGTTTGTGGACAAGTACTTCAAGCCGAAGCCAAAGTTCCTGCAGACCCTGAAGCTGTCGTACTTCGCAGATGGGTTCAATGTGGACTTCAGCAAAGCTACAGAAAGTGCTGATTACATCAATAAATATGTGAAGAAGAAGACCAACAGGAAGATTGACAAGCTGGTGGAAGACCTGGATCCAAACACAGTCATGTATCTCATCAGCTACATCTACTACAAAGGTAAGAAGGTCCTGTGGGATGAGATCTAGTCAGTCTGTAATCTCGTAGTAATGTAAGATCTGTTTACATATTTTAAGGGTAAGTTGAATGTATGAAGCCACAAGTTTTTGTTTTATTTCTGCTCATTGTCTAACAGGAAAGTGGGCGACTCGGTTTGACCCTGAGTTCACCAAGCAGGACGACTTCAACGTGGACGAGAACACCAAGGTTCAGAGTTTCTCTCTTAATTCAGAAAAAGATTTGAGTCCCAGTAATTAACAAGGGCAGAGCTAGACAACGTAAACTTTCGGGGTTCAGCCCAAATCTAGAGCAGGGATCTGTTGAATTAATTAACCAAAGATATATAAAGCATTTTTCATGCCGTTAACACAATTTGGGAAAATCTGATAGTTGTAACACCCTAATTTTGTTTTTGACATTGCTTTTTTTTTCCCATGTTTTTGACCATCTTCATGTTTAAATTGTCATTGTCCAGGTTCCAGCCGTCATGATGAATCGGGAGGATAATTTCCACATCTATCGCGACCGTGAGCTGAAGACAACGGTCCTCCAGCTCCCCTTCAAAAGCTCCTACTCCATGCTGCTTATGTTGCCTGACATCATGGCAACACTGGAGAACGCCATCTCCCCGAACCACATCACCAAATGGCTGAAGGCTATGGTGACACCCAGGTTGGGAAAATCTTAATTTATGCTTATATGTGGAAGGTCTGACACTGAATAAGGTACACAGCTTTGTCCTGTCCTCCCCCAAGAAAGACCCCATAAGTGGTGTGTTCCAGCATCATTCGGACCTAGATTTAGTTTTTAGTGGTCGTAGTTCTAACGGGAGCAAAGCAGGAAGTAAGGTGCGGAAGTTTAAGAGCGCCAAATGTCCTGTTAAGGAGGTAGGGGTGGGCCCCAGGAGACCGCGGTTCATGTCCCGTTTGGAAAGAAAAGAAAAGGAAACTATTTAATTTGATAGTATTTGTCTGTAGTTGTTCATTGCCTTGTAAGCAAAAAGGTTCTTACTCTTTAACAGGTCTATCTCTGTAGGGATCCTTTCCATAATCTTGTCAGACACTTAGAATAATAATCTGAGCCTGTTTGCCTTCCCCCTCCAATGTTTTAGGAGATATGATGTATACATTCCAAAGTTCTCCATCAAGACTTCCTACAACCTGAACGATGTGCTGTCAGAAATGGGAATGACAAACATGTTTGATGATCGTGCAAATTTCAGACGCATTTCAGAGGTGCAAGGACTGGTAGTCTCACAAGTAAGTAAACGGAGCATATGTTATTTCACACATTCCATTTGTCGTCTCACTTAACCTGCGTTGCACCGCAGGTTGGGCACCAAGCTACGCTGGTCGTGGATGAAGCCGGAGCCACCGCTGCAGCGGCCACAATCATACGCGAATCTGCCCACCTGGCCCCAGTCCCTGTGTTGAAGTTCAATCGTCCATTCATGGTCATCATCGCTGAACGTAACACTGAGAAAATACTCTTCTTGGGAAAGATTATCAAGCCAACCATCTGATGGATCATGACTTTGTTTGCTCGAGCACAGCTGTTGCATCTTCATATAAAGAATTCAGAAAAACTTTTGTTTTGTCTCTTGCTTTGTGAGTGTAAGCTGTTTTTTATATAATCTTTGAAGGTAAAATAATTTAGGGATAAAATATGATCAACTTCCATAAGCATTTGATATTCATATATAGCGGCTCAGATTTTTAAAAAAAAAACAGCTCAACTGTGAACACCCGCTTTTTGAACCACTCTGGTTCTGGCAGTACCACTTAATACAGGATAGTGTACTCACGGAGTCAAAAAGGCTGCCTGGTTGAGGGTGGGGGGGAGCATGGCTGTCATCAAGATGTCTTGTATAGCAAACAAGTGACAAGGCTTTAAGTTAAAGCTGCATTTTGTACACAGTGTGCAACTTGTGTTATAGTGGAATGTGGCTAAATCAGAAAATTATAAATGTTTTATTTTTGCTGCCCAAGGTAACTTAGCCTACTTTGGTTGGATCATGACCTAAACCGTGTGTCACTGTCACGAGCCAAAGCATTAAGAGATTGTAGTAGCAACCAACGTAACCAACTATTATGGCTGCCAGCAACACCCTCGTGTGTGTGTGTGTGGTATGAGATGCAAAGTAGGCTGTGCCATCCCGTGCTGCTGATTGGATGGACCAGGAAAGCTGTGCCTGGAGAAGGGAGCTGCTGATTGGTGTGGCAGGCCACCACCTGACTGGCGAATCGAGAGGAGTTTTTCAACTCTGCCTCCAGCTTAAAGAGCCTAATTGTTTGCAGCTGAGGGCAGCTGCCAGACCAGACTTTGTGGATAAATTGTTTGAGTGTGAGGACGTGGGCCTAGGAGTAAGCTCTAAAAACTGATATCCTTCCTTCATTTAGTCAATTTTTGTTGTATTAGTCACTAGGTTCAGGGGTGCTGTGAGTATTGTGTTTAACCAAGTATTTAAGTTAGGGAGGTGTTTTGTTTAATCTTGTTTTCATTTAGATTTAGAAATAGTCTTCCTTTTGAAGATCTCCTTTTGTTATATTCTGTTTTTGTTTTCCGCAGCACCCATCGGCCCATTTGTCCTTTTGTTTGAGCACCGTTTGTCATTTGCTTGATTCTGGAATAAATTTCCTTTCTAATACCAATTCCATCTGGTTTTATGTTATGTCCTGATACCCCTAGCTACGGGGCGTAACACCAACTTAGATTAGACTGCTCTTTGTATTTATCTTCTCTTTTTATCCACGATGTTTCATTTCCGGGATTGTTCAGGTGCTGCCGGAAATTCGGCCGGATGTCACTCCTTTTAAACTGGATGTACGTAACTTTCCTCTTCCTTTGTCTTGGTGTTCTAAACTAAATACTAGGGCTGTCAATCGATTAAAAATTTTAATCTAATTACATACTCTGATTAATTAACGGTGCCTGAACAGATAGTAAACGGTACTAAACAGTAGGTGACATTAAAGACCGGCTTGTTTATTGCTAAGGCCATATGGTAAAAATGAAATGAGTTAATGTATAACAACTTATTTCACTAGTAAATTGCTGTTGAACGACAAAAACAACCACCAGATGGGAAAAGGACATTTACAATAACTTCAAATGCACCACGAGGCTGTAGTTTACCAGTTTCATTGAACGCACCGTCTGTGTTGTTTTTCCGACAGCAGATGCAGATTGTTACATCCCGCTGTTGAATCATGTACACATTCAAGAGTCTACAGTCAAACTTTACACCATACAATGTAGCGTTAGCTGTCAGCATTTTAACAGTGTTTAATCCAGCGCCTAGCTAGCGTTAGCTGCTGTCGAGTATAGCTAGTGTTAACTAGCTAGCGGTAGGCTAACGTTAGCTGCGTGCAGCTGTGTTTGTGTTGCCTCTATGGTCTGTTTTCAGAGCATCAGAGAGAAGTGCAGACATATCAGTGGCATCAGATTTCGGTAGCCAGAGTTGGCAGGAAGAAGATTTTAATTTTTTTTAATAAAGTAAATGTTCTAATTAATGATCCAGGCAGCACATTCTCGTCTCCCTCCTTCATTTTACGGTGGCTAGAACGGCTCCGGGTCAAACGTCAATATGGAATTGATTAATCTGCGTTATTTTTTCTCAGATTAATTAATCGAAATTAACGCATTATTTTGACAGCCCTACTAAATACATTTATGAGGACTATGGTTAAAGTGGCTATATGTAACTTTTAGTTTGTGTTGATTTCAACGATCTGGACAAAAGCAGTAGTGTTTTTACCACACTTGCTGTCTTAAAGGTTTAAGAGTTAGCGTTACGGGGAGGTCATATTGCACCGTCTACCTGCCGAAAATCATTCTGTGACTTGGCGGGAAAAATCTGACCCAGGCAGAGGCATTAATAAAAACTATATAAAACTAGAACTGCAAGCAGTTATGACGGGGCCCAAGCCACCCACGCCATTCGCTCCTGACGCCCCAGGGAGCGCACAAAGGCGGAACCCGAAACCGGGCGGCAGGGAGGCAAACATCGGTAAATATCGAGAGGCGTGAGCCGCGACGTCTGTGGTACGTTGCCGTTGCAAACGTAGCGGTCAACAGTTAAGCTCCACGCATATACAGACTGCCTTTAACAATGATATACGGATAGGATTGGAGATGAAAAGTTCAACTGACACGTTACCGCGATCAGTTTCGTGGGAAATTAAGAATCAATGCCACTGACAACCAATCACACTATGACAGACTCTCCACTTAGCACCAACTGCAATGTTTAATTGTAAATGAATGTAGCCTACTGGCAGTCTTACCCACGTGGGTGCTCAGTATTTTCGTCGGAGCCTATGAATGGTGTTGATTTTGGATTGAAAAAAGTGAGAGAAAAGAGTTGCATTTGTCCACTGAAGGTTGTAGAAACTTTTTCAAGTGGGTTAGGAAGTTTGTTTATTGTAAAAAACCAGGGGAGCACACAAAAGCAAAAACCAAAACCTAACGGTAGGTGGGAAACATCAGTGTTTCAATATCTTTCTGAAATATTGAGAAGTGTGAGCTGCAAGGTCTGTGGTACATTCCCATTGCAAATATGTCATTAACATTGAGTAAAAGGGCCAAAACTCGTCTATGTCGATTATAGCGCCCCCTAATTGCTGATCTTCGCCCAATTTGGTAGAGAGACTCCAAGCGGCATGCCGAACTAGCATCACAAGTTTTTTTTATTGGCCAAAACAAATAAATGTTGCTTATAGCGCCCCCTTAAGGCCGACCTTCGCCAAATTTGGTATGGAGCATTGCAGTGGGATGTTGAACAATGATCTCAAGTTATTTGCTGATAACATTTAATTTGGTCGAGATATGATATGATATGTGTGTGGTAGCTAGCTAGGAACATTTGTTTGGTCATCAAATGTGCATACTGTAACGTAGCAAAATTCCTTGAGTAACTTTTGTTCAGGTCGATGTGGAGATGCTACCTACCAGGTTTCGTGCTGATCCGTCGCACGGCCTAGGACAAGTTCGAAAAAACTTGTTGTACTTGTACCCTAGTGGCCATTTTTTGTGAAACGGGTGGGTGACCTTCAGAGGGTCATGATTAACAAGAATCTAAAGTTTGCCGTTGATGGCATTTATTTTGGCCGAGATATGGCAAAGTTGGTGTTTTCGTAGTTAGCTACACAACTTTGTTCGTGCGTAATATGCGCAGTTTTTATCCTCTTAAAATAATTTCTATTAACTTTTTGTCAGGCCCAACTGGAGATGCTACCTGCCAAATTACGTGCCGATTGGTTGCAAGGTCTAGGAGGAGTTTGAAAAAGTAGGTTTTTGATAAATCGCGATTTTTCACGCATAAAAGTTTAGGTGGAAATGGGCGTGGCCTATATCACATGATTCAGTTGGATTTCAGACCAATCCTGAAAATGGCAACCCCCCCACCATGTACGGTTTAGGCTGTAGTCGGAGTTTTAGGCAGAGAAGAATAATGACTATGATGATGATTAATCAGTAGAAAAACAATATGGTTCTACAGCCCTGCTGTGCAAACGGCATAGCTTTGCTATTGCCTGTTCTTGCAGACTCGGGCCCCTAATTAGGAAAAATATCGTGGTTTGGATTAAAACACTCCCAAGGAACACACATTTCCTTGGTGAAAGTCTTTAGTTTTAGTTTTCCCCGGGAAGTGAACTCTGTTAATGCCCAACCCACACACACACACACACACACACACTTATACAGTGTTCATCTTTTCGTAGCTTTTTGAACAAATGGTTCATGAGAACAGCCTGTTATGATCATCAGATGAAACATAAAGTTTCAGAAACACCAAGATTCATTACGGTAAGACAATGTAGAAATTTGAATAGTGAGCGTTTTATTCAAGATTTAATTTCCATAAACTGGGACAGGTTTCAGTTAAAACCCTTTGTTGAAGATGCATGGAACTTTTTTTATACTGAGTTAACTGATGTAATTAATAGACATGCTCCTTGGAAAACCATTAAGGTAAAGGGTACACACTTACCATGGATTAATGGTGATCTTATCAGTCTTTTTAGACAGAGACAAGGCCTGGGAAATATATCGCTTATCAAAGGACTCTGATGACTTGATTTCATATAAACTCTAACGGAATACATGTACAACCAAAACCAGAAATGTTAAATCTAAGTACTATAAAGCAGAGGTGTGGACTCGAGTCATGTGACTTGGACTCGAGTCAGACTCGAGTCATGAATTTGATGACTTCAGACTCGACTCGACAAAATGTACAAAGATTTGCAACTCGACTTGGACTTTAACATCAATGACTCGTGACTTCACTTGGACTTGCACCTTTTGACTCGAGAAGACTTGCTACTTCCCATGAAAACTGGGGAAGAAAATGTTCACACGGCCGCGCCGCTCTCAGTTTATCTGCATCTGTGAAAAAAAATGTGCACCACCTGTATGCATGCAGAGAGCACGCACGCTGCCTGCACGACATCCAATCACTGTAGTCCCACGTTGTTTTGATTCGACAGCATCTAAGCAGGCACACTGCAAGACAACCAATGAAGCACAAGCAACAACGCGCCAGTTGGCAAAATGATACCGAAGATAGTTTCGTTTGGCTATAAAAATTACGAGGTAGTCGACAAAAAAAGAGTTGCAATTTGCAAAACATGCGGGTTACAAGATTACAGACGGAGCTGCCACAACGTCCAACTTTGTTCGACACCTGAAGTTGCACAAAGAAAGGTAAGTTTTGAACGAATGCTAAGCACCTTATCGGATGTATGTACCGTAACTTACTAGCTGCTGCATATTTACTGTATCAACGAGACCGTAAACACACGTCTCCCTTGCTGGTTCATGCTTACAAAAATAGGGATTTTTGAACCCTGATTATATGAGGTACATGAGTGTAGCACACTCAGATGGAAAACCTCGCCAACATCATGTCAACGTCCGTTTTAAAGTAACGTTACCATAACACACAGTCACAGTAGATCCACCATTAGCCTTCCCCAGTGCTTAATTTGTAAAGTGGGAGGTCCCGGAGCGCAGAGGGGGGGTGGATCCGGCGACTCAAAACGGGGGTTGGAGGTAACGGAACCAAAACAAAAATTACACCTGCCTACGTATGCTTCTCTGACTCTGACTAAAAAAGCCTAAACAACGCTGTGTGTAGCTACATCAGGGCAATGCTTATTTTTATTTCAGAACGTGCACTGTATCGGTGCGAAATGTAGATACACTGGAACGATCGTTTTCAAAAGCAGCAACTATCCATCGGACAATTAAAACATAAAACCCACCGTGGTCTCCACATTCTTGATCGGCAAAAACGATTTTTGCTTGTTTGGGATCCGACTGGCCAGCGTATTTGAAAAAGTTAAGCAAACTTTGTTGTCTTTTTGACATTTTTATACTCAACCAGCACAAGCGCTTGTGTCACTTCAAGTGCAGCGCCGAGCTGTTGAAGTGCCGATCCCCTCCCTCCGTCCCTCTCCCCCCTCTGTCTCCCCTCCCTCCGTCCCTCTCCTCCCTCTGTCTTACCCTGAAAATTCACCTCAAAACGCATTGAAAATGCAAACACAAGATTTTTGTGGAACTTCAATGGGGAATCAAGACTAACAAGACAGATAACAACATTGAACACTACACAAACAGTAATTTATTTTTTTCATTTAGGCGACTAATTTTTCATAGTGACACAGGAGGTGCCGGATCCAATAAAAAAGGTTCCGGATCCAACGTCAGAGGTGCCGGAACATGTTCCGGCGTGTTCCGGCTCAAATTAAGCCCTGGCCTTCCCTTTTCATATCAGGTTGTATTCGCTATAACTACCGCCTCGCTATACATTATCCCGCTTATTACATGGCTACCTACCAAATAAATACTTTGACACAAAATATTGATTTAAAAAGGAGTTTATTGATTTAAAAACGATTGTATTGCTTCCGCTAAACCGAACTGCGTCCATAGCAACGCTCTGTTTTTCATGGCAATGGTCTGTTATCAAGAAATAACAGACCGCATTCTACATTGGAATTCAACCAAGCCATGTAATAAAATAAAATAATAACGATTACAGTAGTAATGTTCAGAGATGCAATAGATTATTATAGTGCAGTTCTTAACTAATGGGAATATTGTTTAGCTTATTTTTGGTTTAATTTGGTTTACTTTAGTTATTTAATTTATTCAGTTATTTTGTTTTGCTATACTTTTCATGCCAACTTGCCATGGCCCCCCTAGCACCCCCTCACGGCACCCAGGGGTCCCCGTCCCCACTTTGAAAACCACTGCTATAAAGCATATGACTTCAGTTTCTTGAGAGAAAGGGCTTTCTTATGACTTTTGAAGCAGTGAAAATATTCTTAATATTGCATACACTGAAACTGAAATGACTTGAAATGACTCGAAACGAAAATGGTAGGACTTTGGACTCGACTTGAGACTTGTTGGCTTTTACTTGTGACTCGACTCGGGACTTGCCTCATCTTTGACTCGACTTGACTCGGGACTCGAGGGCAAAGACTTGAGACTTACTTGTGACTTGCATAACAATGACTTTGTCCCACCTCTGCTATAAAGACTGTTTAAATAATGATTTTAATAACCCCAAACAGTTTTGGAATAAAATTAACAGTTTAACTAATAAACCCACTAAAAACTAATTTTCTCATATTACACTCAATAATGAAAATCTCACTGATCCTTCTACAATTGCCAATGCTTTTAGTCAGTACTTTTCTTCTATCAGCAGCTCAAAGTCCTCTTTTTCCCTATCCTGAAATCTAACCTCATAACCCTATATGTCATAGTTCCTTCTCCTTTAGCAGAATTCACCCAGCTGATGTCGAGCAGGTCATTTGTGGATTGAGGCCCAGATGGTTTGGAGATTAAGTTTATTAAAATTGCCTCTCATGTTCTTGCTTATCCTATATCTGACTTGTTTAACCTCTCCTTATCCACATGCACAATTCCATCAATTTGGAAATGTGCCAAAGTTACCCCTTTGCATAAAGGTGGCAACCCCTCTGACCTCAATAATTATAGACCCATTTCCATCATCAACAGCATAGCAAAGGTGTTTGAAAAGCTAATTTTTAATCAAATATCCCAATATGTCAATGACTTTCATATCATATCTCCACACCAATCTGGATTCAGACCAAACAACTCTACAACCACTGCTCGTACGAATCTCACCAATGATATATTCTCTTCTTTAGATAATAACATGCCCATTGGTGCAATTTTCATTGATCTGACAAAGGCTTTTGACATGGTTGATCATTATCTCCTCTTTGACAAACTTTTTGCTATTGGCTTCTCTAGATATTCTTTACTATGGTTTAACTCATACCTTCACAATAGACGCCAGTGTGTTTCTTATCCACAAGTTTCCAACGTCCCATGAAACGACCTGGTTTATCTAAAAGCGGACATTGAACCGAGCCAGAGCCTACACGTAGCACATCATAAGGCTTGGGTGCTAGCATCAGTGACAGGTGAAGTACAGACAGCAGGTTGCTCATGTATTGCAGGGCCAGGACGATCTTGTAGTCATGCAGCAGCACTTTTGTGGAAGGTCAGTAAAGTATGGACTATTAGGGGCACAAACATTGTTTATTGTATTGTGATATTAATAATAAATGTTACGTTACTAAACTGTGAGTTGCTACTGTTTGTGCATCTACTATAAATAACAGCACATTTGGAATGTATGAAAACCCACTGTTTTTACTTGTGAATATATGGGGAGGTGTCAGTTGGTGTTGGAGCAGTCAGGCTTGGGAGTGCTGTGTGTATGTGTGAATGTATTTTGTGTTTTGTATTTACTGTTGTTTTAAAAGACCCCCTCGAAAATGAGATGATTCATCTCAAGGGGTTATCCATCCATCTTCGGCCGCTAGACAGGACATATGGTGTGTCTCAAATCGCGCACTTCTGCACTTATACTAACTTTTTGAGTACACTCAAAATGTCACTCGTCGAAGTGTGGTCAATGCAGTGCACTACAAGTACCCGGATGGTGCACTCATAACGCTCAAAAAGTTGAGTGTGGATCGATGGACACTTTCCACACTCAACGGTCGCCATCTTTGCTACGTAGCGGAAGGGGCGGAGCTAACAAAAGTTTAAAAACTTTCGATAATGGCGGCCGAAGACGCGACAGCGACCGAGCATTACAAATGTAAGTTTAAATCATTTTGCTATACTTGTATAACATATAAGCCACCTGGTTATGTATATTAAGGTCATTTTGCAGTCGGTGATGATTTTTGTACCGCGAATTATAACGTTTATATGTACCGTAATTTGACGTGCTATCAAGCTAGCTTTAGCTAACCTTAGCTAGCTATCTTACAGCGGCACAGTTAAACCAAAGAGTATGAAGTTACTTCTATACCCCTGATGTTCACAAAAAAATGTGTTAAATTGAAATCCGACACAATTGTTAGCTTTATTAGACCTTGGGGTAGATGTTACATAAGTGGCGTGACGAAATTCAAATTGTAAATACTCTAATTACGCCGAAAATGAGGCTACCTAGCCACACTATCGTCCTCACTGTAGAAGATTTAGCGTTAGATGTGTGATCTTGTAAATATAAATTACATATTAGCAGTAATGTTACAGTACGTTAATGCATGTAATGTTGTAACGTATTACCAGTGCTGTTTCTGTCCTGATCTGACTTATATAATCATTAAGGACAGACGAGGACACAAGGTCCCTCATCCAGTGGAGGAGGGTGAATGCCTCCAGCTTTACAGGCAAGCGGAATGCTGCCCTGAATGGATATGAGTAAGTAAATGTGTTTAATATCTTCCTATCGTTATATATTGTACTGTGGACCTATACTTTACATTGCTGGCCTCATACAAATTGTATTTTCATTAGGGCGTACATTGAAAGTCGAGGGCTGCAGGACAGGGTTACCCCCCTTTTTTTAAAAAAAAAATGGGAGAACCTGAAACAAAAATACAAGGTTGGTTAACTGTCAGAATAATTGTGAGTTAATCAGCCCTAAGGATGTAAGCATTTAATTTTAGTTTGTTTTGATCTTAAATTGAAGTGTTTTCTGTTTTGTCCGTAGGATCTGAAATGCCCCAGAACTGGGGTCAGCACTGAGGGGGGTGAGGCAACCGCTGCGTCCTGGAAGTGGTATGCTTTGATGGATGAGGCAATTGGGGGCAGGCCGTCTGTAACGCCGCCTGTCCTCATTGCCTCATCATCCCAGGACGTGGCGGTTGTTGAACCCCCCTCAGTGGTGACCCCAGAAAGGGACACAGCCAGGGCTTCCACGGCATCCACTCCAAAACGGAGGCGAGTGGATGTCGTGGAGGCCCTGAAGGAATTAGAAGAGAGGGAGCAGATGTACGAGCAGGAGATGAAGAAGATGGAGGAGAAGGCAAGGGAGAGAGAGGAAGCAAGAGATGAAAGAGAGGAGAGGTGGCACCGTGAGGCAGTGGAGAGAGAGGAACGGCGTTTCGCAGAGATGAGGGAGAGGGATGAGAGAAGAGACAAAGAGATGAGGGAGAGGGAGGAGAGGAGAGACAGGGAGGTAGCCATGAGGGAGGAGCGCTTCCTGTCTTTGCTGGAGAAGCTTGTAAATAAATAAATGTAATTAATAACTATATGATCTGTCTGTTATTACTGTACTCTGAAAGTGTGATGGTTACCCTCCTATATATATATATATATATATATATATATATATATATATATATATATATATATAAAAATATGGGGGTGTGATGAACAGTGGCAATAATAATCACAGTAAAGATAATGGTGTAAACAGTGACTAGAAATAGATGTAGTAGTTCATGGCACTGCAGGGAGATACAGGATGTAGCAGGACACTGGAGGGCACTGCAGGGTGTAACAGGGCATGCATCAGGACCACGGCATCAGCTGCAATCATGATTTAGGTGCCACCCTAATCCAAGGAAATATGCTGGGCTGAAAAAAAACAAACATAATGACTCCGGGGAGTAAACCGCCCAGAGCTAAGTTAGTAACAAGCATTTCTGGGATTGCTTAAATTTTTTTGAACTGATTAGTGAACTGATTAGTGAACTGATTAACAAGAACAACATAAGATTTCACAAAAGAACAAGAACAGCAGAAGAACAAGAACAGCAAAAACAAAACAAAAAAACATTTAAATTGCATAATCGTGGTCTGGTACAACACACGTCATTGCCATCCTGTGCCTGTCCTCTGCTCCACAGATAGCACCTTGAGGGGCTGGTTGTGGATAGTCCCCTGCTTCTCCCTCCACATCATCTTCTGCCTCCAACAGGTCCCCATTGCTCAGGCAGATGTTGTGCAACACTGTGCAGCAGGCAATGACCTCCGGGACATAGAGGACATCCACCTCCAGCGCCTTCAAAAATATGGACCTCCATCTGGTCTTCAGGATACCAAAGGCCCTCTCCACAACACACCTCGCTCTAGACAGGTGACCGTTGAAGCGGACCTGGAGTTGGTTTTGTAGAGGCTGCCTGTAGGGAGTCATGAGGGCGATGGGTTGCCTGAGGCAGCGGTAGCCACCATCCCCAATGATGCAGAAACCAGGTGGAGGGTACCTTTGCTGGTAGTACAGGGGGCTGTGTTTTAAAACCCTCGCATCATGAGCCGACCCGGGGAAGCCAATGAAAACGTCGATGAACTTCGCTGTGTGGTCACACACAGCCTGAAATTGAACAGAATAAAAAATCTTCCTGTTCAGGTAACAGGCTGCGTCATCGATGGGGTGCGTCACACGGACATGGCATCCATCAATGCTGCCGACAACCCTGTTGAAGGCCGCTGACCCGGCCAATCGTGCAAAACTTGCACCAACATGAGGCAAGTCCTCCTCTGATGGAAGGTGAACGACCTGGGGGAGGAGAGAGAGGACTTTCCTGCTGGTCTTGTGGACAGCACGGTGCACAGTGGCCCGGGGCATAGCAAAGGCTCTGGCTACAACACGGTAAGAGGTACCGCTGGCGAGCCAAAAGAGGAAGACGAGGGCCTCGATGACAGGTCCCCAGCCATGGTCACACGCCGTGCCGAGGATGGCCATCAGACCGTTGAAGGATCCCCTGGAGAGTCTGAAGTCTACCCTCATGTCGCTTTCCCCATCAAAGTACCGTGCCAGCAACGGCACCGTATTGTTCACCTGGCAGTACTGCCTGGGGTTGGGAGCCTGTAGAACAATTAACACAGGACCATCTTTTAAAATAAAATTGTATTGAATGTATTTCATGTGGTGTGTTATCTTTAGCATTGTACTTTGCATGACTGTAGCTAGAATCTATTTAAATGTCTATTGGGTTTCCTATGCCTTTATTGTCACTGTAATTGGCTAGCTAATAGATGAATCATTAAAATTAAACATTCTTATATAAACATAATATGACTATCTATATTAACGTTAGCTAATATCAGTTGGACACAATTTTATTCCTCCACTTTTGCTATAGTAACTCATAATGGTCATTTTGGGGTATTTAAAAAAAAATAAATTAAGAGCAAAGTATGAATATCAACATACCGGTATGTTTTCCGCTAAAAGGAGTTGGATGACACGACGGCGTCGTCGCAATCCTCTCATTCTCGCGAAAAACAGAGGGCAAATACAAGCAACAATAACAACAATAGCATTCATTTTGAAGAACAAAGCAGAAAAATGTAATTTTCGCGGGCGACAATAGGTGGCGGGAATGCTCTGCCCTGGGTACAATTCACATTTTCACAGAAGAAGAACGAGGAGGACTAAAATGTTTTGATCGTCACTTCCGGTAAGTACATAAGACAGTGCGCGATTTGAGACAACACTCCCCTGTCAAATTTTACGCACTACGCAAGTAAGTACATAGTGTACGAAGATTTGAGACACACTAATAGTGTATGAAATAATGCAACTAGCTAACAATCTGCTTAAGTCTGGTATTAGTACCACATTTATATGGGTACCAGCTCATATAGGTGTAGGAGGTAATGAATTGGAAGATAAATGTGTGAAGAAAGCAGCAGAGAAGCCTGATATAGAGGTGGATATTAAATACAGTAAAGCTGAAGTCAAAAGTATAATTAAAGCTAAAATAAATGGAAAATGGCAGTTTTTTTGGGATACTGAACAATCTGGGCGGTGATGGCGCAGTGGATATGATGTATGCCTTTGGTCTGGGAGACCTGGGTTTGATTCCCACTGCAATGCATACACAACATACAGTTGCTCCAGAGGCATGAGACCTCTGACATATATAGCATTTGGATGCATCATATGATAGCATCATTCATCCAAATGCTGACGCAAAAGGGATCTGGTGAAATTAGTTTTTTCGTTTTTTGTTTTCTTTTTTGAAGATAACTGGGTTAGTAAAAAGAATTTAAGAAAGTGTAGGTTGGCCTCATGATCCACACTCCAGTCCAGATGGTGGCGGTAATGCTCCAAAAAGCTGGTTCCCAACCGCCATACATAAAAGAAGAAGAAGAAGAAGAAGAAGAAGAAGAAGAAGAAGAAGAAAAAGAAGAAAAAGAAGAAGGAGGAGGAGGAGGCAGGCAGAGGCGTGGTAGTCTACACCTGGTTCACATTAGCTTGATTGACTCTTTGTCCTTTAAAGAGGGCTGGAGATGCAGTTCTGGTGATCTCTCTCTCAATCGTCACATCCAGAAAAGGTTAGTTTTTGAGTTTTGGTTACTTTATTATTCACTTACACACATGCACTCCCTACACCACTGATGATACTAATTGGTATTGCACCAGTTTGGTATTGCTGATTTGCATTGAGTTGTTTCTCTGGTCGGAGAGGTAAGAAGCCTGAATTGTGACTGGTATAATTGTTTGGGAGGTTCACACATCAGTACTTTTAGCGTGTATAGAGCCAGCATATTTCCATGTGTAAATGGGTGACTTAAGGGTTTATTTCAACCAAACCAGAGTGGTGATTCTTAGAACAGTGAAAGATGAACCAAGATGGCTTTTGGTAGTTTTATTTAGTGTCTGTCCACTTTGAATGAAGTGTTTTACGATGATAAAAGTCCTCATTATTTACATGGAGTTTGGTGATGGTGATTTCGGGAGTGTTTCATGTTGAACTAAAAGGGTCTTACTCTTTAACAAAAGTCTCTCTGTAAGGATCCTTTCCATGATGTAGTCAGACACTTAGAAAAATAATCTGATTCTGTCAGCGGCAACAACAGAACTTTTAGTGGATGATAACTGATTTTCCTGTAGGGTTACATTACAGCCAGGTTCACAGCTTCATGGTGCAGTGTTCTCTGTTAATAATGGACCAGTTTCAAAGACTTTGTTTCTATCAGTCACTTAGCTCAAAAAATATCACCCTTTAATCAGATTTCTTTGAGAGTAACTAAACAGCCAACATACTCATCAGATTCACATTATACTAAACCTTCAGAAAATGCATCCAGTACAAAGTCAGTGTCATTAAAACAAACAATGAAGCTGAACTTTTGAACTTTTGTCTTAGTTCACAATGATGATGCGTGCAGCCGTGGGTCTCTGGGTCCTAGCAGCGGTGATCTGCGTCGGCAGCGGCGACAGCGTCTCCCTGGTGAACGACGCAAACAAAAAGTTTTCCTTCCGACTCTACAGGAAGTTAGCAGCTGATGCTGACTCACAGGGAAAGAATATCTTCTTCTCCCCATTTAGTGTGTCGGTCGCCTTGGCTGCGTTGTCCGTGGGAGCGCAGGGTGCGACGCACCGTCAGCTTTTCAGTGGTCTGGGTTTCAGCAGCTCCCTCCTGACGCAGACAGATGTGGACCAGGCCTTTCAGACGTTCCTCCATAGCGCCACCAACCCATCTCAGGAGGACGCCAGCGACGGGACCGCCGTGTTTGTGGACAAGTACTTCAAGCCGAAGCCAAAGTTCCTGCAGACCCTGAAGCTGTTGTACTTCGCAGATGGGTTCAATGTGGACTTCAGCAAAGCTACAGAAAGTGCTGATTACATCAATAAATATGTGAAGAAGAAGACCAACAGGAAGATTGACAAGCTGGTGGAAGACCTGGATCCAAACACAGTCATGTATCTCATCAGCTACATCTACTACAAAGGTAAGAGGGTCCTGTGGGATGAGATCTAGTCAGTCTGTAATCTCGTAGTAATGTAAGATCTGTTTACATATTTTAAGGGTAAGTTGAATGTATGAAGCCACAAGTTTTTGTTTTATTTCTGCTCATTGTCTAACAGGAAAGTGGGCGACTCGGTTTGACCCTGAGCTCACCAAGCAGGACGACTTCAACGTGGACAAGAACACCAAGGTTCAGAGTTTCTCTCTTAATTCAGAAAAAGATTTGAGTCCCAGTAATTAACAAGGGCAGAGCTAGACAACGTAAACTTTCGGGGTTCAGCCCAAATCTAGAGCAGGGATCTGTTGAATTAATTAACCAAAGATGTATAAAGCATTTTTCATGCCGTTAACACAATTTGGGAAAATCTGATAGTTGTAACACCCTAATTTTGTTTTTGACATTGCTTTTTTTTTCCCGTGTTTTTGACCATCATCTTCATGTTTAAATTGTCATTGTCCAGGTTCCAGCCGTCATGATGAATCGGGAGGATAATTTCCACATCTATCGCGACCGTGAGCTGAAGACAACGGTCCTTCAGCTCCCCTTCAAAAGCTCCTACTCCATGCTGCTTATGTTGCCTGACGTCATGGCAACGCTGGAGAACGCCATCTCCCCGAACCACGTCACCAAATGGCTGAAGGCTATGGTGACACCCAGGTTGGGGAAAATCTTAATTTATGCTTCTTGTATGTGGCAGGTCTGACACTGAATAAGGTACACAGCTTTGTCCTGTCCTCCCCCAAGAAAGACCCCATAAGTGGTGTGTTCCAGCATCATTCGGACCTAGATTTAGTTTTCTAGTGGTCGTAGTTCTAACGGGAGCAAAGCAGGAAGTAAGGTGAGGAAGTTTAAGAGCGCCAAATGTCCTGTTAAGGAGGTAGGGGTGGGCCCCAGGAGACCGCGGTTCATGTCCCGTTTGAAAAGGAAACCATTTAATTTGATAGTATTTGTCTGTAGTTGTTCATTGCCTTGTAAGCAAAAAGGTTCTTACTCTTTAACAGGTCTATCTCTGTAGGGATCCTTTCCATAATCTTGTCAGACACTTAGAATAATAATAATAATCTGAGCCTGTTTGCCTTCCCCCTCCAATGTTTTAGGAGATATGATGTATACATTCCAAAGTTCTCCATCAAGACTTCCTACAACCTGAACGATGTGCTGTCAGAAATGGGAATGACAGACATGTTTGATGATCGTGCAAATTTCAGACGCATTTCAGAGGTGCAAGGACTGGTAGTCTCACAAGTAAGTAAACGGAGCATATGTTATTTCACACATTCCATTTGTCGTCTCACTTACTCTGCGTTGCACCGCAGGTTGGGCACCAAGCTACGCTGGTCGTGGATGAAGCCGGAGCCACCGCTACAGCTGCCACAGGCATAGGCATCATAGCCGAATCTGCCCCCCTGGCCCCTGTCCCTGTGTTGAAGTTCAATCGTCCATTCATGGTCATCATCGCTGAACGTAACACTGAGAAAATCCTCTTCTTGGGAAAGATTATCAAGCCAACCATCTGATGGATCATGACGGTTTGCTCGAGCACAGCTGTTGCTTCTTCATATAAAGGATTCAGAGAAACTTGTTTTGTCTCTTGCTTTATTGAGAGTGTAAGCTGTTTATATACAATCTTTGAAGGTAAAATAATTTAGGGATAAAATATGATCAACTTCCATAAGCATTTGGTATTCATATAGCGGCTCAGATTTATAAAAAAAAAAAATGCAACAGCTCAACCGTGAACACCCACTTTTTGAACCACTCTGGTTCTGGCAGTTTTATTTCTGCTGCCCAAGGTAACTTAGCCTACTTTGGTTGGATCATGACCTAAACCGTGTGTCACTGTCACGAGCCAAAGCATTAAGAGATTGTAGTAGTAACCAACTTAGATTAGACTACTCTTTGTATTTATCTTCTCTTATCCATGATGTTTAATTTCCGGGATTGTTCAGGTGCTGCCGGAAATTCGGCCGGATGTCACTCCTTTTAAACTGGATGTACGTAACTTTCCTCTTTGTCTTGGCATTCTAAAGTAAATACATTTATGAGGACTATGGTTAAAGTGGCTGTATGTAACTTTTAGTTTGTGTTGATTTCATCAGTCCCTTTGGACAAAAGCAGTGTTTTTACCACGCTTGCTGTCATAAAGGTTTAAGAGTTAGCGTTACGGGGAGGTCATATAGCCCCGTCTACCTGCCGAAAATTATTCTGTGACGTGGCTGGTCATGTGACGCCTGCAGCCTACGAGCTCCAGTGCACCAAGCGGCATGGTCCTAGTTGTTTAAGCCGCTACAGAGCATCCTACCGCTGGCTATATGTCCTCTGTTAATTCAGCGGTAGTTGGTGGTTCAGTTAGGCATTGAAACGACTAGTTAAGATTAGGAAAAATATCAGACGAAACATAGTTCAAGTTTATTTAAACATAAACAAGTTTCGGAAACACAAAAGTACACAAAAAAATACTCCATTACAGTAACGTGAGTAAATGTAATTCATTACTTTCCACCTCTAGACTTGCATGATCTTTTGTTCATCACATTGGCGGAAATGGGCTTCCACAATACAGTTTTTTCCAACTGCTTACACACGTTTTTCTCCTTTTTTCAAAACTCTACACCCAATTCCCAAAACTTCACACACAAAATGCTGTTTATGCCAGAGTGACCAACACAACCACGTTGGCTGACTTGTGACAAATGCTGGTTGAAGAATGGGATGCCATCCCACAGCAGTGTGTGACCAGGCTGGTGACCAGCGTGAGGAGGAGGAGCCAGGCTGCTACTGAGGTCCTGTTTGTGAAATGAATAAATTGCTAATATGTCTTGTTTCTTCAAACTTCAATCATCCAATCCACCAAACACCAAACGAGTCAATGGCAGAATAAGCTGTTTGGCATTGGCAGAGAAGATTTGGCAAATTTTTCATGGGCGCAACCCACATACTCAGCGCTGCCGCTCATCCCACACATGCATGTTCAATAAAAGCCTATTTAGTTCCCTTTCAAATGGTGCCCCATTTGAAAGGGAAATAAATAGGCTTTCCAACGGTATAAGATTTATTGCCAAAAACCATTCTTACCACAGAGAAATAATCTACCAAACACAAATTTCTTTACTTTTTGTGCTAAATTTAGATAGATACATAGATAGATAGACAATGACTGTTACAGCAGCAAGTTACAGGGAGACACACACACACACACACATATTTGACAGTCTTTCAGTCTTGTTAACTTTTGAGGAAGAGAAACTCCCAGAAAAAGTCTTAATTGGCTACATGAGTTATGATGTCAGGGTTTACATCCCTGCACCACTGCGGTGTTTTAAATGCCATAGATATGGGCATGTAGCTGCGATATGCAAGGGAAAACAAAGATGTAGCAAATGCAGTGGTGAACATGAATACGGAAAATGTGAAGAGGGGGCAAAACCAAAATGTTGTAATTGTGGAGCAGAACATAGTATATGTATCATATAGTAGCATATAGTGGATGTGAGACTAATAAAAGAATGCAGGAGGTTCAGCGAGTTAAAGTAGTCCAAGGTGTTTCCTTTGCGGAGGCAACTAAGAAAGTCCCAAAAGGTGTGCCGGTAGAGGCAATAAAGACTAGGACTGAAGTTGTAGGGGAATGTGCAAAGTGTGATAAATTGAAAGAAGAGACATTGATTGTGAGTAAAGGTCCATTTTGTGCTCTTCATGGCTGAGATAATCAATTGTTCGGCACAGACCAGTAGTAGAACTGAAAGAATTAAAATAATTGTTAAGTCTGCCGAAAAATACTTGGATGCAAAGGGAATGCCTTGGGAAAGAGTAAGAGTTTAATTGCAAACGGTCAAGAATTCAAGACATATGTTGACAGTTTTAAAGACAAACCTAATATAATTTGTGTACAGGAAACATGGTTAGTGCCTAGGTTGGATTTTGTAATAAAGGGGTATAATTCTATAAGAAGGGATAGAGAAATAGGTAAAGGAGGAGGAGTTGTAATGTTTATACAAAGAGGACTTCAATATAGGGAGATAAAGACAGGGAATGACTTGGAATACATAGTTACAGAACTAAGGTTGAGCGAGGATAAGGTGACAATTATAAACTTTTATAATCCATGCAGGAAAATGGAGATGAAACATCTGGAGGACATTTGGAAGGATTTGACAGGGAGAATTATTTGGTGTGGGGATTTTAATGCACATAGTACATTATGGGGAGAGAGGGATGATGCTAATGGAAATGTAATTGAAGAATTTATGGAAGAGAAAGAGTTGGTATGTCTGAATGATGGTTCTGGTACCAGAATAGACGTGGCAAGGGGTACAGCGACAGCAATAGATCTTACTATTGTCACAAAGACAGTTGCAGTTAAATGTACTTGGGAGGTATTGGGGGAAAATACAGTAGGGAGTGATCACTATCCTATTAGAATTCAGATAGGAGTGGAATTAAGAAAGGAACATGAAGTAAGGGAAAAATTATGGATTTTAGAAAAAGCAGATTTGGATATGTATAGAGAAGTAAGTGATGAATTAATACTATTGATAAAAATCATGATATCGAGAAATTATGTTGTGAAATTAGCAGTGGTATAATTGTTGCAGCAGGAGTTTCTATTCCAAAAACTAAGCCTAAGACATTAAATAAAATAGTACCATGGTGGTCGAAAGACTGTAAGGAAGTAATAAAAGATAGAAATAGAGCATTTAAAGAGTTAAAGAGAACACATCATTTTCAGAATTTAGTTTGATATAAAAGATCTCAGGCAGTAGTCAGGAAAACAGTTAGGCAAGCTAAAAAAAAATCACTGGAAACAGTTCTGTGATTCTATTGGTCAAACTACTCCAGTGGAGAGAATTTGGAACATGATTAAAAAAAAATGAAAGGGAATATGGATACCCTATGCTGATTGAGGGGCAAAGAACTATCACTAGTAATCAGAAAAAAGCAGAGGTTATGGCTAAAACATTAGCCAAAGTGCACAGCACAGGGATTTAAATCATGAAGAAAAGAGAGGTAGAGAAGAAACAGTTGAAAAATATCAGTATGTGTTTGACAATGAGGATAGTGGAGGTGTATTGGATGTATTATTTACTAAGTCTGAACTCTATAAGGCATTGAGGAAATTAGGTAAGTCATCTCCAGGGAAAGATAAAATCTGTTATTCCATGTTGGAGAACTTAAGTTATAAGGGGAAGGATGTGTTATTAAGTCTATATAATAAAATATGGATAAACAGTTGCATTCCTAGAACATGGAAGAAATCTATAATTATTCCTCTTAGGAATCCTGGGAAAGATCCTCAAATAGCGAATAACTATAGGCTGATTGCTTGCGAGGATGAAAAATGACAGGCTTATATATTGGATGGAAAATAAAGAATGAATGCAAAATTATCAAAGTGGATTCAGGAAAGGTAGAGGTACCATGGATCCCATTGTAAACCTAGAAGATACAATAAGGAAGGCTCAGGTGAAAAAATCTGTAGTGGCAGTATTTTTTGATATTGAAAAAGCATATAATATGTTGTGGAAAGATGCTGATTAAGTTAAAATATTGGGAATAAAGGGAAGGATCTGCCAGTGGATAAAAGGGTTTTTATCTGACAGAACAATTCAAGTTAAAATAAATGGGGAATTAAGTAAGAGCTACAGTGTGGAAAATGGTGTCATTATCAGTCCACTATTTCAATAATGGTATGAATGTAAAAATCTAATTATCTGGGACAGAGTTAGAATGAGTGGAATTCTTCAAATATTTGGGTATTTGGTTTGATAAAAAATGTACTTGGACAATGCATGTCCAAAAGATTATAGATAAATGCAAGAAGGCGTTGAATGTGATGAGATGTTTGCGTGGAGAAGAATGGGGAGCAAGTAGACCTCCTTTGAAATCCATTTATACAGGCCTGATGAGATCAGTATTTGAGTATGGGTGTATGGTGTATGGGTCAGCTGCTAAAACATCATTTAATAAGTTAGATGTAATTCAACACCAAGGTTTGAGACTATGATGTGGGGCAATTAAGACCACTCCAGTGGCAGCAGTTCAGGTAGAGATGGGGGAGATGCCTCTCCATCTTAGAAGAGACCAGCTGTCTCTTGTGTACTGGCCAAATTTGAGGGGTCATAGTGAAAAACATATGAGTCAGTCAGTTCTATGGCAATGTCAAGAGAGAGAGAATGACCTAATTAAAAGTTTTGGTTGGACAATAAGACAGAAGGTAATAATGATGGGAATCAGTGCACTGAAAATAAGCCCTACAGTGGTATATCTAGTTGTTCCTCCTTGGCTATTGTCAGAGGGTCCAGTTGACTTAGGCTTATTGGAAGAAAAGGAGGTTAATGAAGTGGATCATTACAGGGTTCAAAGTTACATTTCAAGAAAATATAAAGAAGGAGTCGTTATATACACTGATGCATCTAAGAAGACAGATACGAAAATGGGAATTGCTTATGTTATCCTTCAATTAAACATTGAATCTGCTAAAATAATTAACGATGATTTAGCTGTATACACAACAGAACTGATAGCAATATTGATGGCCTTGATGTGGGTAGAGAGCAATAGACCTAAGCAAGCTGTGATTGCTTCAGACTCCAGCTCAGCTTTGATAAGCCTTAAGAATTTAGGCCTAATTTAATGAGAAGGGAATGACATATTCATTTTTTCTCTCCCGCTTGTGGTCACAGTATTTTAATTGTTCTACAACTGATATATGTACAATTATAGTAAATCGTTTACACCTATTTAGGGTACTTTCAGTATGATACTGCATTCACATTACCCCTTCTACAACATGCAGACTGAGCGTTTTGTTTTAGCCAGCTTGTATAATGTTTTTTGGTTTGTTTTTTGTGTATGAGTGCATGTGTGTCTGCGTGTGTAAGTGTTTGTATGGCTCCCTTGCAAACTGTACACTGACCCCTGCCCCTCTCTCTATTATATACCTGTGACACGTCCTAACAATGCATTCTACTGTTTTATTGCCATTTCTGCACAATGAGTACCGTTAAAGGTTTATATGTTATCCACTTGAACATCAGGAGTCTTCCATCTAAGATTGATCTTTCAAGAGCTTGGCTTGCTTATAATAAACCTAGTGTGATTACAATTTCAGATACATGGTTTAATAGTAATATTTCGGATAATGAAGTGAAACTTGATAATTATGTCTTGTATAGAGCTGATAGAGGCTCTAGAGGAGGAGGAGTGGCTGCATATGTTTTTTTAAATTTGACCTCTGAGCTTGTTATCCCTAATGGAAACCCCAAATATTTGAATATATGAATGTCTCTTTATTAAAATAATTTTTCATGAAAACAAGCAATTGACTATAGGCAATATTTATAGACCTCCAAATGTTTCTTCAGAATCTACAAAATGTATTCTGTCTACCGTTAACTCTTTAGGTCACCAGAATGAGCTTTTAATACTGGGCAACTTTAATAGTAATTGGCTAGATCGTTCTTCCCTTAATGACCGGAACCTATTTTGTAGTATTAACTTGACTCAACTTATAAATGAGCCCACTAGAGTTGATCACAAGTCCAAGTCACCCATCCTGACAGAATAAAATCATGGTTGTTTCAGATTGTCTCAGTGACCACTCCATTATTTTCTGTGTTTGGAAAATCAAGGTACCTTGCCTCCCACCAAGATTCATTACGGTAAGACAATGTAGAAATTTGAATAGTGAGCGTTTTATTCAAGATTTAATTTCCATAAACTGGGACAGGCTTCAGTTAAAACCCTTTGTTGAAGATGCATGGAACTTTTTTATACTGAGTTAACTGATGTAATTAATAGACATGCTCCTTGGAAAACCATTAAGGTAAAGGGTACACACTTACCATGGATTAATGGTGATCTTATCAGTCTTTTTAGACAGAGACAAGGCCTGGGAAATATATCGCTTATCAAAGGACTCTGATGACTTGATTTCATATAAACTCTAACGGAATACATGTACAACCAAAACCAGAAATGTTAAATCTAAGTACTATAAAGACTGTTTAAATAATGATTTTAATAACCCCAAACAGTTTTGGAATAAAATTAACAGTTTAACTAATAAACCCACTAAAAACTAATTTTCTCATATTACACTCAATAATGAAAATCTCACTGATCCTTCTACAATTGCCAATGCTTTTAGTCAGTACTTTTCTTCTATCAGCAGCTCAAAGTCCTCTTTTTCCCTATCCTGAAATCTAACCTCATAACCCTATATGTCATAGTTCCTTCTCCTTTAGCAGAATTCACCCAGCTGATGTCGAGCAGGTCATTTGTGGATTGAGGCCCAGATGGTTTGGAGATTAAGTTTATTAAAATTGCCTCTCATGTTCTTGCTTATCCTATATCTGACTTGTTTAACCTCTCCTTATCCACATGCACAATTCCATCAATTTGGAAATGTGCCAAAGTTACCCCTTTGCATAAAGGTGGCAACCCCTCTGACCTCAATAATTATAGACCCATTTCCATCATCAACAGCATAGCAAAGGTGTTTGAAAAGCTAATTTTTAATCAAATATCCCAATATGTCAATGACTTTCATATCATATCTCCACACCAATCTGGATTCAGACCAAACAACTCTACAACCACTGCTCGTACGAATCTCACCAATGATATATTCTCTTCTTTAGATAATAACATGCCCATTGGTGCAATTTTCATTGATCTGACAAAGGCTTTTGACATGGTTGATCATTATCTCCTCTTTGACAAACTTTTTGCTATTGGCTTCTCTAGATATTCTTTACTATGGTTTAACTCATACCTTCACAATAGACGCCAGTGTGTTTCTTATCCACAAGTTTCCAACGTCCCATGAAACGACCTGGTTTATCTAAAAGCGGACATTGAACCGAGCCAGAGCCTACACGTAGCACATCATAAGGCTTGGGTGCTAGCATCAGTGACAGGTGAAGTACAGACAGCAGGTTGCTCATGTATTGCAGGGCCAGGACGATCTTGTAGTCATGCAGCAGCACTTTTGTGGAAGGTCAGTAAAGTATGGACTATTAGGGGCACAGACATTGTTTATTGTATTGTGATATTAATAATAAATGTTACGTTACTAAACTGTGAGTTGCTACTGTTTGTGCATCTACTATAAATAACAGCACATTTGGAATGTATGAAAACCCACTGTTTTTACTTGTGAATATATGGGGAGGTGTCAGTTGGTGTTGGAGCAGTCAGGCTTGGGAGTGCTGTGTGTATGTGTGAATGTATTTTGTGTTTTGTATTTACTGTTGTTTTAAAAGACCCCCTCGAAAATGAGATGATTCATCTCAAGGGGTTATCCATCCATCTTCGGCCGCTAGACAGGACATATGGTGTGTCTCAAATCGCGCACTTCTGCACTTATACTAACTTTTTGAGTACACTCAAAATGTCACTCGTCGAAGTGTGGTCAATGCAGTGCACTACAAGTACCCGGATGGTGCACTCATAACGCTCAAAAAGTTGAGTGTGGATCGATGGACACTTTCCACACTCAACGGTCGCCATCTTTGCTACGTAGCGGAAGGGGCGGAGCTAACAAAAGTTTAAAAACTTTCGATAATGGCGGCCGAAGACGCGACAGCGACCGAGCATTACAAATGTAAGTTTAAATCATTTTGCTATACTTGTATATATAAGCCACCTGGTTATGTATATTAAGGTCATTTTGCAGTCGGTGATGATTTTTGTACCGCGAATTATAACGTTTATATGTACCGTAATTTGACGTGCTATCAAGCTAGCTTTAGCTAACCTTAGCTAGCTATCTTACAGCGGCACAGTTAAACCAAAGAGTATGAAGTTACTTCTATACCCCTGATGTTCACAAAAAAATGTGTTAAATTGAAATCCGACACAATTGTTAGCTTTATTAGACCTTGGGGTAGATGTTACATAAGTGGCGTGACGAAATTCAAATTGTAAATACTCTAATTACGCCGAAAATGAGGCTATCTAGCCACACTATCGTCCTCACTGTAGAAGATTTAGCGTTAGATGTGTGATCTTGTAAATATAAATTACATATTAGCAGTAATGTTACAGTACGTTAATGCATGTAATGTTGTAACGTATTACCAGTGCTGTTTCTGTCCTGATCTGACTTATATAATCGTTAGGGACAGACGAGGACAAAAGGTCCCTCATTCAGTGGAGGAGGGTGAATGCCTCCAGCTTTACAGGCAAGCGGAATGCTGCCCTGAATGGATATGAGTAAGTAAATGTGTTTAATATCTTCCTATCGTTATATATTGTACTGTGGACCTATACTTTACATTGCTGGCCTCATACAAATTGTATTTTCATTAGGGCGTACATTGAAAGTCGAGGGCTGCAGGACAGGGTTACCCCCCTTTTTTTAAAAAAAAAATGGGAGAACCTGAAACAAAAATACAAGGTTGGTTAACTGTCAGAATAATTGTGAGTTAATCAGCCCTAAGGATGTAAGCATTTAATTTTAGTTTGTTTTGATCTTAAATTGAAGTGTTTTCTGTTTTGTCCGTAGGATCTGAAATGCCCCAGAACTGGGGTCAGCACTGAGGGGGGTGAGGCAACCGCTGCGTCCTGGAAGTGGTATGCTTTGATGGATGAGGCAATTGGGGGCAGGCCGTCTGTAACGCCGCCTGTCCTCATTGCCTCATCATCCCAGGACGTGGCGGTTGTTGAACCCCCCTCAGTGGTGACCCCAGAAAGGGACACAGCCAGGGCTTCCACGGCATCCACTCCAAAACGGAGGCGAGTGGATGTCGTGGAGGCCCTGAAGGAATTAGAAGAGAGGGAGCAGATGTACGAGCAGGAGATGAAGAAGATGGAGGAGAAGGCAAGGGAGAGAGAGGAAGCAAAAGATGAAAGAGAGGAGAGGTGGCACCGTGAGGCAGTGGAGAGAGAGGAACGGCGTTTCGCAGAGATGAGGGAGAGGGATGAGAGAAGAGACAAAGAGATGAGGGAGAGGGAGGAGAGGAGAGACAGGGAGGTAGCCATGAGGGAGGAGCGCTTCCTGTCTTTGCTGGAGAAGCTTGTAAATAAATAAATGTAATTAATAACTATATGATCTGTCTGTTATTACTGTACTCTGAAAGTGTGATGGTTACCCTCCTATATATATATATATATATATATATATATATATATATATATAAATAAAATATGGGGGTGTGATGAACAGTGGCAATAATAATCACAGTAAAGATAATGGAACAGTGACTAGAAATAGATGTAGTAGTTCATGGCACTGCAGGGCGATACAGGATGTAGCAGGACACTGGAGGGCACTGCAGGGTGTAACAGGGCATGCATCAGGACCACGGCATCAGCTGCAATCATGATTTAGGTGCCACCCTAATCCAAGAAAATATGCTGGGCTGAAAAAAAACAAACATAATGACTCCGGGGAGTAAACTCCCCAGAGCTAAGTTAGTAACAACCATTTCTGGGATTGCTTAAATTTTTTTGAACTGATTAGTGAACTGATTAGTGAACTGATTAACAAGAACAACATAAGATTTCACAAAAGAACAAGAACAGCAGAAGAACAAGAACAGCAAAAACAAAACAAAAAAACATTTAAATTGCATAATCGTGGTCTGGTACAACACACGTCATTGCCATCCTGTGCCTGTCCTCTGCTCCACAGATAGCACCTTGAGGGGCTGGTTGTGGACAGTCCCCTGCTTCTCCCTCCACATCATCTTCTGCCTCCAACAGGTCCCCATTGCTCAGGCAGATGTTGTGCAACACTGTGCAGCAGGCAATGACCTCCGGGACATAGAGGACATCCACCTCCAGCGCCTTCAAAAATATGGACCTCCATCTGGTCTTCAGGATACCAAAGGCTCTTTCCACAACACACCTCGCTCTAGACAGGTGACCGTTGAAGCGGACCTGGATTTGGTTTTGTAGAGGCTGCCTGTAGGGAGTCATGAGGGCGATGGGTTGCCTGAGGCAGCGGTAGCCACCATCCCCAATGATGCAGAAACCAGGTGGAGGGTACCTTTGCTGGTAGTACAGGGGGCTGTGTTTTAAAACCCTCGCATCATGAGCCGACCCAGGGAAGCCAATGAAAACGTCGATGAACTTCGCTGTGTGGTCACACACAGCCTGAAATTGAACAGAATAAAAAATCTTCCTGTTCAGGTAACAGGCTGCGTCATCGATGGGGTGCGTCACACGGACATGGCATCCATCAATGCTGCCGACAACCCTGTTGAAGGCCGCTGACCCGGCCAATCGTGCAAAACTTGCACCAACATGAGGCAAGTCCTCCTCTGATGGAAGGTGAACGACCTGGGGGAGGAGAGAGAGGACTTTCCTGCTGGTCTTGTGGACAGCACGGTGCACAGTGGCCCGGGGCATAGCAAAGGCTCTGGCTACAACACGGTAAGAGGTACCGCTGGCGAGCCAAAAGAGGAAGACGAGGGCCTCGATGACAGGTCCCCAGCCATGGTCACACGCCGTGCCGAGGATGGCCATCAGACCGTTAAAGGATCGCCTGGAGAGTCTGAAGTCTACCCTCATGTCGCTTTCCCCATCAAAATACAGGGCCAGCAACGGCACCGTGTTGTTGAGCTGGCAGTACTGCCTGGGGTTGGGAGCCTGTAGAACAATTAACACAGGACCATCTTTTAAAATAAAATTGTATTGAATGTATTTCATGTGGTGTGTTATCTTTAGCGTTGTACTTTGCATGACTGTAGCTAGAATCTATTTAAATGTCTATTGGGTTTCCTATGCCTTTATTGTCACTGTAATTGGCTAGCTAATAGATGAATCATTAAAATTAAACATTCTTATATAAACATAATATGACTATCTATATTAACGTTAGCTAATATCAGTTGGACACAATTTTATTCCTCCACTTTTGCTATAGTAACTCATAATGGTCATTTTGGGGTATTTAAAAAAAAATAAATTAAGAGCAAAGTATGAATATCAACATACCGGTATGTTTTCCGCTAAAAGGAGTTGGATGACACGACGGCGTCGTCGCAATCCTCTCATTCTCGCGAAAAACAGAGGGCAAATACAAGCAACAATAACAACAATAGCATTCATTTTGAAGAACAAAGCAGAAAAATGTAATTTTCGCGGGCGACAATAGGTGGCGGGAATGCTCTGCCCTGGGTACAATTCACATTTTCACAGAAGAAGAACGAGGAGGACTAAAATGTTTTGATCGTCACTTCCGGTAAGTACATAAGACAGTGCGGGATTTGAGACAACACTCCCCTGTCAAATTTTACGCACTACGCAAGTAAGTACATAGTGTACGAAGATTTGAGACACACTAATAGTGTATGAAATAATGCAACTAGCTAACAATCTGCTTAAGTCTGGTATTAGTACCACATTTATATGGGTACCAGCTCATATAGGTGTAGGAGGTAATGAATTGGCAGATAAATGTGCGAAGAAAGCAGCAGAGAAGCCTGATATAGAGGTGGATATTAAATACAGTAAAGCTGAAGTCAAAAGTATAATTAAAGCTAAAATAAATGGAAAATGGCAGTTTTTTTGGGATACTGAACAATCTGGGCGGTGATGGTGCAGTGGATATGATGTATGCCTTTGGTCTGGGAGACCTGGGTTTGATTCCCACTGCAATGCATACACAACATACAGTTGCTCCAGAGGCATGAGACCTCTGACATATATAGCATTTGGATGCATCATATGATAGCATCATTCATCCAAATGCTGACACAAAAGGGATCTGGTGAAATTAGTTTTTTCGTTTTTTGTTTTCTTTTTTGAAGATAACTGGGTTAGTAAAAAGAATTTAAGAAAGTGTAGGTTGGCCTCATGATCCACACTCCAGTCCAGATGGTGGCGGTAATGCTCCAAAAAGCTGGTTCCCAACCGCCATACATAAAAGAAGAAGAAGAAGAAGAAGAAGAAGAAGAAGAAGAAGAAGAAGAAGAAAAAGAAGAAAAAGAAGAAGGAGGAGGAGGAGGCAGGCAGAGGCGTGGTAGTCTACACCTGGTTCACATTAGCTTGATTGACTCTTTGTCCTTTAAAGAGGGCTGGAGATTCAGTTCTGGTGATCTCTCTCTCAATCCTCACATCCAGAAAAGGTTAGTTTTTGAGTTTTGGTTACTTTATTATTCACTTACACACATGCACTCCCTACACCACTGATGATACTAATTGGTATTGCACCAGTTTGGTATTGCTGATTTGCATTGAGTTGTTTCTCTGGTCGGAGAGGTAAGAAGCCTGAATTGTGACTGGTATAATTGTTTGGGAGGTTCACACATCAGTACTTTTAGTGTGTATAGAGCCAGCATATTTCCATGTGTAAATGGGTGAGTTAAGGGTTTATTTCAACCAAACCAGAGTGGTGATTCTTAGAACAGTGAAAGATGAACCAAGATGGCTTTTGGTAGTTTTATTTAGTGTCTGTCCACTTTGAATGAAGTGTTTTACGATGATAAAAGTCCTCATTATTTACATGGAGTTTGGTGATGGTGATTTCGGGAGTGTTTCATGTTGAACTAAAAGGGTCTTACTCTTTAACAAAAGTCTCTCTGTAAGGATCCTTTCCATGATGTAGTCAGACACTTAGAATAATAATCTGATTCTGTCAGCGGCAACGACAGAACTTTTAGTGGATGATAACTGATTTTCCTGTAGGGTTACATTACAGCCAGGTTCACAGCTTCATGGTGCAGTGTTCTCTGTTAATAATGGACCAGTTTCAAAGACTTTGTTTCTATCAGTCACTTAGCTCAAAAAATATCACCCTTTAATCAGATTTCTTTGAGAGTAACTAAACAGCCAACATACTCATCAGATTCACATTATACTAAACCTTCAGAAAATGCATCCAGTACAAAGTCAGTGTCATTAAAACAAACAATGAAGCTGAACTTTTGAACTTTTGTCTTAGTTCACAATGATGATGATGCGTGCAGCCGTGGGTCTCTGGGTCCTAGCAGCGGTGATCTGCGTCAGCAGCGGCGACAGTGTCTCCCTGGTCAACGACGCAAACAAAAAGTTTTCCTTCCGACTCTACAGGAAGTTAGCAGCTGATGCTGACTCGCAGGGAAAGAATATCTTCTTCTCCCCATTTAGTGTGTCGGTCGCCTTGGCTGCATTGTCCGTGGGAGCGCAGGGTGCGACGCACCGTCAGCTTTTCAGTGGTCTGGGTTTCAGCAGCTCCCTCCTGACGCAGACAGATGTGGACCAGGCCTTTCAGACGTTCCTCCATAGCGCCACCAACCCATCTCAGGAGGACGCCAGCGACGGGACCGCCGTGTTTGTGGACAAGTACTTCAAGCCGAAGCCAAAGTTCCTGCAGACCCTGAAGCTGTCGTACTTCGCAGATGGGTTCAATGTGGACTTCAGCAAAGCTACAGAAAGTGCTGATTACATCAATAAATATGTGAAGAAGAAGACCAACAGGAAGATTGACAAGCTGGTGGAAGACCTGGATCCAAACACAGTCATGTATCTCATCAGCTACATCTACTACAAAGGTAAGAAGGTCCTGTGGGATAAGATCTAGTCAGTCTGTAATCTCGTAGTAATGTAAGATCTGTTTACATATTTTAAGGGTAAGTTGAATGTATGAAGCCACAAGTTTTTGTTTTATTTCTGCTCATTGTCTAACAGGAAAGTGGGCGACTCGGTTTGACCCTGAGCTCACCAAGCAGGACGACTTCAACGTGGACAAGAACACCAAGGTTCAGAGTTTCTCTCTTTATTCAGAAAAAGATTTGAGTCCCAGTAATTAACAAGGGCAGAGCTAGACAACGTAAACTTTCGGGGTTCAGCCCAAATCTAGAGCAGGGATCTGTTGAATTAATTTACCAAAGATGTATAAAGCATTTTTCATGCCGTTAACACAATTTGGGAAAATCTGATAGTTGTAACACCCTAATTTTGTTTTTGACATCTGCTGCTTTTTTTTCCCCAACTTTTTTTTTTGCCGTGTTTTTTGACCATCTTCATGTTTAAATTGTCATTGTCCAGGTTCCAGCCGTCATGATGAATCGGGAGGATAATTTCCACATCTATCGCGACCGTGAGCTGAAGACAACGGTCCTTCAGCTCCCCTTCAAAAGCTCCTACTCCATGCTGCTTATGTTGCCTGACGTCATGGCAACGCTGGAGAACGCCATCTCCCCGAACCACGTCACCAAATGGCTGAAGGCTATGGTGACACCCAGGTTGGGAAAATCTTAATTTATGCTTATATGTGGAAGGTCTGACACTGAATAAGGTACACAGCTTTGTCCTGTCCTCCCCCAAGAAAGACCCCATAAGTGGTGTGTTCCAGCATCATTCGGACCTAGATTTAGTTTTCTAGTGGTCGTAGTTCTAATGGGAGCAAAGCAGGAAGTAAGGTGAGGAAGTTTAAGAGCTCCAAATGTCCTGTTAAGGAGGTAGGGGTGGGCCCCAGGAGACCGCGGTTCATGTCCCGTTTGAAAAGGAAACCATTTAATTTGATAGTATTTGTCTGTAGTTGTTCATTGCCTTGTAAGCAAAAAGGTTCTTACTCTTTAACAGGTCTATCTCTGTAGGGATCCTTTCCATAATCTTGTCAGACACTTATAATAATAATAATAATAATAATAATAATAATAATAATAATAATAATAATAATAATAATAATAATAATAATAATAATAATAATAATAATAATCTGAGCCTGTTTGCCTTCCCCCTCCAATGTTTTAGGAGATATGATGTATATATTCCAAAGTTCTCCATCAAGACTTCCTACAACCTGAACGATGTGCTGTCAGAAATGGGAATGACAGACATGTTTGATGATCGTGCAAATTTCAGACGCATTTCAGAGGTGCAAGGACTGGTAGTCTCACAAGTAAGTAAACGGAGCATATGTTATTTCACACATTCCATTTGTCTGTCGTCTCACTTACTCTGCGTTGCACCGCAGGTTGGGCACCAAGCTACGCTGGTCGTGGATGAAGCCGGAGCCACCGCTGCAGCTGCCACAATCATACGCGAATCTGCCCACCTGGCCCCTGTCCCTGTGTTGAAGTTCAATCGTCCATTCATGGTCATCATCGCTGAACGTAACACGGAGAAAATCCTCTTCTTGGGAAAGATTATCAAGCCAACCATCTGATGGATCATGACTTTGTTTGCTCGAGCACAGCTGTTGCATCTTCATATAAAGAATTCAGAGAAACTTTTGTTTTGTCTCTTGCTTTATTGAGAGTGTAAGCTGTTTTTTATATAATCTTTGAAGGTAAAATAATTTAGGGATAAAATATGATCAACTTCCATAAGCATTTGATATTCATATATAGCGGCTCAGATTTTTAAAAAACAGCTCAACCGTGAACACCCGCTTTTTGAACCACTCTGGTTCTGGCAGTACCACTTAATACAGGATAGTGTACTCACGGAGTCAAAAAGGCTGCCTGGTTGAGGGTGGGGGGGGGAGCATGGCTGTCATCAAGTTGTCTTGTATAGCAAACAAGTGACAAGGCTTTAAGTTAAAGCTGCATTTTGTACAGTGTGCAACTTGTGTTATAGTGGAATGTGGCTAAATCAGAAAATTATAAATGTTTTATTTCTGCTGCCCAAGGTAACTTAGCCTACTTTGGTTGGATCATGACCTAAACCGTGTGTCACTGTCACGAGCCAAAGCATTAAGAGATTGTAGTAGTAACCAACTTAGATTAGACTGCTCTTTGTATTTATCTTTTTATCCACGATGTTTCATTTCCGGGATTGGTCAGGTGCTGCCGGAAATTCGGCCGGATGTCACTCCTTTTAAACTGGATGTACGTAACTTTCCTCTTTTGTCTTGGTGTTCTAAACTAAATACTAGGGCTGTCAATCAATTAAAAAATTTTAATCTAATTACATACTCTGATTAATTAATGGTGCCAGAACAGTAAACGGTGATGGTGACATTAAAGACCGGCTTGTTTATTGCTAAGGCCATATGGTAAAAATGAAATGAGTTAATGTATAACAACTTATTTCACTAGTAAATTGCTGTTGAACGACAAAAACAACCACCAGATGGGAAAAGGACATTTACAATAACTTCAAACGCACCACGAGGCTGTAGTTTACCAGTTTAATTGAACGCACCGTCTGTGTTTTTCCGACAGCAGCTGCAGATTGTTACATCCCGCTGTTGAATCATGTACACATTCAAGAGTCTACAGTCAAACTTTACACCGTACAATGTAGCGTTAGCTGTCAGCATTTTAACAGTGTTTAATCCAGCTACTAGCTAGCGGTAGGCTAACGTTAGCTGCGTGCAGCGGTGTTTGTGTTGCCTGTATGGTCTGTTTTCAGAGCATCAGAGAGAAGTGCAGACATATCAGTGGCATCAGATTTCGGTAGCCAGAGTTGGCAGGAAGAAGATTTTAATTTTTTTAATAAAGTAAATGTTCTAATTAATGATCCAGGCAGCACATTCTCGTCTCCCTCCTTCATTTTACGGTGGCTAGAACGGCCCCGGGTCAAACGTCAATATGGAATTGATTAATCTGCGTTATTTTTTCTCAGATTAATTAATCGAAAGTAATGCATTATTTTGACAGCCCTACTAAATACATTTATGAGGACTATGGTTAAAGTGGCTATATGTAACTTTTAGTTTGTGTTGATTTCAACGATCTGGACAAAAGCAGTAGTGTTTTTACCACACTTGCTGTCTTAAAGGTTTAAGAGTTAGCGTTACGGGGAGGTCATATTGCACCGTCTACCTGCCGAAAATCATTCTGTGACTTGGCGGGAAAAATCTGACCCGGGCAGAGGCATTAATAAAAACTATATAAAACTAGAACTGCAAGCAGTTATGACGGGGCCCAAGCCACCCACGCCATTCGCTCCTGACGCCCCAGGGAGCGCACAAAAGCGGAACCCGAAACCGGGCGGCAGGGAGGCAAACATCGGTAAATATCGAGAGGCGTGAGCCGCGACGTCTGTGGTACGTTGCCGTTGCAAACGTAGCGGTCAACAGTTCAGCTCCACGCATATACAGACTGCCTTTAACAATGATATACGGATAGGATTGGAGATGAAAAGTTCAACTGACACGTTACCGCGATCAGTTTCGTGGGAAATTAAGAATCAATGCCACTGACATAACCAATCACACTATGACAGACTCTCCACTTAGCACCAACTGCAACGTTTAATTGTAAATGAATGTAGCCTACTGGCAGTCTTACACACGTGCACTGTAAACCCCAATAAGTTCATAGTACTCAAAACTTTTGCAGAAACTGATTACATAGTAACTTTTGAGGTAAGTAACTTAATTTTTTTAAGTAAGATTTTTTTTAAAGTTACAATCTAATCAAACTTAAACATTTAAATTTTATGTTTTATTTTTTTAAGTGCACCGTGCTTAAAAATTTTGTTTAACATATGCCCAATTTTAGTATCTCCATACTTAATTATTTTGATCCAATGATACTTAATTAAATAGAAATCTACTAACTCAAAAAATATACTTGTGTATAACCCACAAGCTAATGAAATTTACAAGTTAAAACTACAAAAAAAATAACTTCAGCTGTACATTTTCTTTTTTCTTTTATTCAGTTTTAAAATTGTTTTATACAAAACATGTCAGACCATCAACAGCAGTCATTTTTTAAAACTCTGTTCTAGCAAAGAGGTGTCTAACCATGTACCATGATGCGCTAAGTGACTCATGTCACATACTAGTTTCACCACCTACCCAATAGCTGTAAGTGTGTTAACCAGTGAAATTACCTGGTGAAGTATTTAGTTGGAATGAAAACATACATAGACAGCACAATTAAACACCTCTGCTCTAGCTACAAATATAACATCTAACAATATATCATCTAACATCTTGTTAAACTCATTTAGTGTTTGGTTGTGCATTTTTCTGTGTGTGTGTGTCTGTATGGGACTGTGATTGTGTGTGAACATATGTATCTCTACATATCAAACAGGAACAAGATAATCAGGAACTGAGCATCTTAAAGTGCTTAATATAAAAAGTATGGCCTGATTTCTTAAAACAGCATTAGTAACAGCCATGACCATCAAAGTGCAAATGAAATAAAAAAAATATTTAAAAAAAGTAAATAAATAAACAATAAACGTATCAAAACACGTGTTGGGTACACGTAGGGGTACAGATCAGATTATTGGCATATTATCAAAGATGTTTATCAATATTAATAAAGTTATGAATATGGTTATTAATAACTTTATCAAATCAACAAACAATCAAAACGGGGCACCACCCTGAAACTTCAGGGGCCAATATTGAACTGTGGAATAGTCTCATTTGTTAGTGGAAGGGTGAAATCCGAGCACTGACCTGTGTTTAACCAGCAATTAATACAATAATACACAAATAATCACAAACAACTGCTAATTAAAGTATAGTAGAATTTATTAACTTCAAAATTATCAATGGCCAATCAATAATCCTTTGATTAATTAAAACCAATATACGTTTCTTTTAAGTACAACAAAACAAAGCAAAAACAAAACAGCATGTGGGAGACCCTCTGTGTGTGTGTGTGTGTGTGTGTGTGTGTGTGTGTGTGTGTGTGTGCGTGTGTGTGTGCGTGTCTGTGTGTGTGTGTGTGTGTGTGTGTGAGAGAGTGAGTGTGAAAGAGTAGGGGGTGACGAGGTGTAGTCTAGCCAAAGACTACAAAAATGGCTACTCTTGTGAGCTGCACAAAACTGTTTCACCCCAAGAGGGCGGTATTGATAGGCTAGGCCTAAGATTAGCCGTTAGCTCATTCAGGCTAAGCTATGTGCTACCAACAATAGGCTAGCTGCTAAGCTAACGTGTCTGCACACGTGTGGTTGACAAGAGGGTCAAGGTCAAGGAGTCTTTATTATCCCCGAGGGGCAATTCGTTGTGCAGCAATAGAATGCAACATAAACAACACATAAGCCATACAAACAACAGACACTATCAATAGAGGGCACAAAAAATACATACTACACAGAAGTCCTAATTTCACAATGAATTATTAACAAAGCCTATAGCAGCGGGGACAAAGGAGTTTTTGTGTCTGTTTGTCCTGCATTTAGGCAGACAGAATCTGCGGCCAGACGGCAACAACATGAAGTAGCTGTTCAGGGGGGGGCTTATATCAGACAAGACTGACTGGGCCTTCTTCAAGGTCTTTGACTCATATAGCGATTTTAAGTCAGTCAGGGTGTTGTCGGAAATTTTGCCACACACTTTAGTTATGTATTGCAGCCTGTTTTTGTTTTTAAGAGTGAGGGACCCAAACCAGCTCACAAAGGCAAAAGAAAGAATAGTTTCAATAAAACAACAATAAAACATCCTCATAAAAGTCTTATCAACATTAAAATTGCGAAGTTTACGATAAAAAAACATGCGCTGGTGTGACTTTTTACATACAGCGTCAACTTGAGGCTCGAAGGTGAGTTTGTCATCTATTATAATACCAAGGTATTTGTATTGCTTCACTACTTCGATAGCCTGATCGTTAATAAGGGTGGGAGAGAGGGTGGGGGGATTCTTCCTAAAGTCAATCAGCATTTCTTTAGTTTTTTCCGCGTTAATGTTCATAAAAGACTATTTGCACCACTCTGTAAAATCATTTAAGGTAGCGCCATACTCGGGGTCGCTGTGCGTCAGCAGCGACACTATTACCGAGTCTTACCGAACCGAACTTAATGATATGACGCCTGGTGTGTTGGCTTTTGCATTCATTTGTATATAAAATAAATAAGATCGCGGAGAGGACACAGCCCCGGGGGGAACCAGTGGAGGAAAAGAGAACATCGGATAAGGTGCTATTCACTCTCACGCGTTGAGACCTGTCAGTTAAAAAGTTCATCAGCCAACAAATGAGACTAGGATCGATATTAAAAGTATTCTTTAAGATCCCTGCTAAAATATGTGGTTGAATGCAATTAAAGGCTGAAGAAAAATCAATGAAAAGCAGCCGCACAAAGCTCTTTGCACCCTCAAGATGGGTATAGATCAAGTTAAAAAGAGTACATGCTGCATCTTCCACTCCCCGTTTTGGTCTGTAAGTGAATTGAAGCGGGTCTAGTAGATCTTGTACAGAGTTCAAAAGTTTGTCTTTCACGATCTTCTCTAACGTCTTCATAATAAGGGACGTGAGTGCCACAGGCCTGAAGTCGTTAAAAGACTCTGGAGCCTTATTTTTAGGTACCGGAACAATAATTGAGTCTTTCCAAAGATTGGGAACGGTGTGGAGGTGTAAGGACATTTTGAAGATAAAACAAAAAATGTCTACCAGCTGTTCAGCGCAATTCTTTAATATACGGCCTCCAATGCCGTCCGGGCCAGGACTTTTCCTTTCTTTAACACCTCTGAAGAGTGTCAGGACCTTATGTCTGTTAACCTGGACATTGCTCTGCCCAGGGGCAATGTTATTAAAGACTGACAACTCCTCACTAAAGTAATAAGTATTAAAACGATTATAGAAAGTGTTCAGTTCATTTGAGAGGGCACGGTCTGACATGCCATTGAGGGAAATCGGACACTTCTTAGACTGCATCCCCATCATGGCTTTCACACCTTCCCATGCAGGATGTGAGTTGCCTGTGCTCAGCATGTTCTCAACTTTGTCCTTATAGTTAAATTTTGCAAGCTTAAGTTAAGAGGGACACACAGGAGCGCAGAACTGTGGAGCGGTCTGCAGTTTATGTGACTCGCTGGTTGGCCAGCTGTTCACCTTAGCGCGTGTGTGTAACTAGCTATGTGTTCATATATGTGTGTGTGAGGGAAAGGTTAGAGAAGTAGGAAAGAAAGATATATATATATATATATATATATACTTGGATCTAACAGTACCTAAAACTCCTCAGCAGTGGGAGAAGCAGAAAGTAGCATTTACAGCCTGAACAAGCTAGCTACATATTCAACACAACATATCAACAATGCACCGTGATCAGAGTACATTCACAGAATAGATTTGACTCAGCGGTCACAATCCTAGATTAATACATTACACGCGCAGCAGTAGCGCTGTATTAATCAGATCACATTAATGGTAACACAAAGTAGCAGCAATAGCAAATTACTCATTAATAAAACACACTATTTATCTCTGCCCAGACGTAAGCCTTCTTACTGTGTGTTCAGTCCGTTTGTCCGTAGGTTTCCACGAAAGAAACGGGGGTCCGTGTCTACTCGTCAGCAGTTCAGAGGAAGCTCTCCTTCCAAAAAGAGCAGAAGGAAGAGAGCTAGAGTCGACTTGAGAAGAAAAACGTGTCCGATTTCCTTCTAGAGAACGTGTTGTTCTCTCTGCAGTTTTGAAACACGATGTGTGTTACAGGATCCAGTGGTGTTCTTCCAGAACACCGAGAGATAAATCCACTTTCTGGCGAAAGTGGAAGTTTTGGCACAAGCTTGCGTGCTTCCTGCAGCAACGGGGTTGCTATGAAAGATGAAGATTTTGGTGTCTAAGCCAGTTTTATAGTCTCAGGCCCCATGCTGTGTTTGGGGTCCACTGGTCCAATGGGAATGCTGGACCTCCTGGTGTTTCGGCCATTTTGTGCAGTAACACCTAGGTGCGACTTTTAGGCTGCAAGGTCTGCATGCAGGCTGTTGTTAGAAAATGGGTGATGAACCATCTTTCCGGAGGAGACCTGGATCGGAATTTTCCAAGTAGGCCTTCTTTGTCTCAGGCCCATTGTCTCTGAGCACATGTTGGCTGGAAATCCTTTGTTTGACAAGATAATGTTTAACTCACTCCTGGACGGTCCCAACACACGTAATCAAGACATCAAATATATCCTGTTTGTAAAAACCTATAAAAACAAAATATAAAAAAGGCACATCTCACATCATTTTAGGATTCAGAGCACCAAGTTGGTGTACAACCGATAAGTATAAACAACAGCAACTACGTTAGATTTGGTGGGAAAGACATAATTTGCCAAATGTAAACAGTTTCAAATGCGTTGAACACCATGTTCAACAACATACTATAAAGTTACCATACTGGGAACCCCAAAAACACATCAACATGTAAACAACTCTTAAGTTAGCCTACTCTTTCATTAACAGGTCAGTTTTGAGACTCAGTAGGCAGGGTTTAAGTGGTTTACCATCATCAAGACCCATTAGGATTTTCTGGATGAATGTAAAAGTGTGAATGAGTTTCTTGGGATAGTCCAAATGCAATGCGTACATCAACACAAACAACAATGCAAATGCATCAGCCAAGTTAGGGATATCACTTATCACAACATCATCTTCGACAACAATAGAAATGCTTGCAGGACTGAAATGAACTGGATCTGCAGTGTCCTCTGTGACTGCTGTGACAAGAGCAACAGGAGTGTCAATGATGCCTGTCTCATCTGACTCCTCCACCTGAAAGACACAGAGAGGGTGCAACGGTTAGGTTAACTTGAAGAAACACAACAACTGCATCTACACTCACTGGCCACTTCATCAGGTGCATGTGTGTAACCCAATTCAATCCAATACAACAGCTCTCCTTAAAATTCTACATTTATGAATTTTATACATTTTCAGTTTTTGTTGACATTGTCAGAAAGGTGATAATTCTTCTTTATATTTATTACTGAGGTTGTAATATGTGGTGGTGGCATAGTGGGGTGAATTATATTGAATGGTGTTCATAATATTTTGCCCCTTTCTTGTATGTTAATGCAGTGGACAAAATATTAGCAAACCCATTCAATAATACATCGTCACCCACTATGACCTCAATAATAAACATAGTAGAATTTTCAGCTTTCCGACAATGTCAACAAAAACTGAAAATATATAAACTTTATAGATGTAGAATTTATATCAGAGTTGTAATGGATTGAATTATATTGCACAGGTGTACCTAATGAAAAGGCCATTGAGTGTATATTACAGGTGATTACTCAACAGGTAAGTACAGTATATAGTAGGTATATCTCAAGTAACTATTCTACAGGCCAACAACCCACAGGTAGGAATACAGGTAAGCATTTTACAGCTGTCTATTCTACAGCCCATCATAAAAGAAGTAAGTGTAGCAGTATTTTACATTTTAATATCATACAGGTTGTTATTTAATAGGTAAGTGTACCGAGGTAGGTATTTTACAGCTGAGTATTCAACAGGCTATTAATATGCAGGTAGGTATTAGATAGTGGGTGCTGTATTGTGATATGTAATGTACAGCATCTCATAAAAGGTATTTTTAAGTAATTTTTACAGAGAGAGAGTGAGTGTGTGTGTTATTTTATGAGAGGTTAAGCCAAAAGGTCAATCAAGTGATTAGCCTTCTCCAGGTCTGGGTAAAGTAAGGCCAGGGCTTTGTGAGGCTTTTACATATATGTGTGTATGCTTATATGCACATACTGTATATCCATGTGCATAAGTACAGTCCATTTACCATTACAATGACACCTACACACAAGGTTTACTAAAGGGTAACTAGATATAGCTAAGTGGCTGCTAGAGATACTAATAGTTCTGTGAATATACTGAATACTTACATTCCAAGTCTTGAAGAACTGTGGGTCCTCCTCACGCAGGTATACCAGGAGGGCACGAAGGGCTACAGTACGCTTCATATTGACATCGCGCACTTCCTGGAAGAACAAGCAAAAATGAATATAACAGATTTCATTCTTCTTTCAGTATGGATGTGCTGACCAAATTTCATGGCATTTGGCAGTGTTAGACAGACAATGACACCCTGAGGCCCTGCTGTCCAGTGGGACCTGAAGCTCAAAGTTCATCTTTAACTCACCTGGAGATCATAAATCTTTAAGATGTCACGCAGCGCCTCTGATATCTTTCCGGTTCGTGCCGCCTTCTGCCTATACAAGGCCACCAGTCCAGGTGTATGTTGGTCAAGCACAGCATAGAACTGGTTCCGTAGGTTGACGTTTGTGATGCGTTGGAACTCAGCACAAAGCTACAAAAACAAAAAAACAAAAAAATAATTATATAAAAAGACTAATACTTGATTTGCAACAGAAAACACATTTGTGATGCAACATGTTCCGTTAAAATACATTGTTGAGCAACGTGGTCACATGCAAAGTGATAGTTCTTACCCACAGTGAATAGTGGCATTTGCTGTTCCATTTGAATGTGATCCATATTCAAAATTTGGCATAGAAATGTGTGAAGAGTGGCAGAAAAGAGAAAAAGTCTGTGTTTTACCTGTGATTCAATCCGAAGAGCCGGCCATTTCCCCAAGAAGTCCTTCACCTGTGGGTTTTCCTGAATTATCTCCTGGCGACGAAGGGCAAAGGTCTTCTGCATTAGCATTTCTATCAAGCGTAGGTTTTGCTGACTCTTCTGAACTTCGTCCATAATCTGCAGTCTCATTTCTTCCAAACTGGCCTGACTTTCTCCCTTGGGAAAGTTTGGAAGGAAGTTCACTTCAGCTCGTCTGGCTCTTTTTATGTTGGAGTGCGGGTGCTCTTTGTCAGGGTTATTTTTGCTCCTTTTACCTGCGTTGACAGACACCTCCAAACATCCAGATCTTGACAGCTTGCCACGATAATCCCCCATCTTAAATTTCAGGCTCATTTTCCATCCATACCATCCACTCACACTTCCAGGCTCTTTAAGACAAGGATGAGCTGTAACAAGATCATCATTGTCACTTGGGTAAGGTTTGAAGTTGTACATCACTGCAGCCATGTTCTCCAAGATGTTGTGCTTTTGGGATCTGGTTAATTTCAGTGTCTTTCCAGAAGTTGCAAATGCACTGTTTCCCTCTTCAAGCACATGCTCCACTTCATAAGAAAAAGTTGGCACAGGGAAGATGTCAGGCCAGGACTTCTGACGCTGGCTTATAGGCACAAGAGGAAGGATGTCTGTATCAGAAGATGCACATGAGCTGGTATCACTTTCTGATCTGATAATTTTCAATGTTGCCTTCTCTGGTAACTCTTGAATATCAACTAGACAGCTGAGTTGTCCACCAAAGTCAGGATCCTCATAATACAAGGTAAACTCAAAGTCCAGTCTTGGCTTGGCTTTTTCTTGCAGTATGTTGATTAGCTCTTTCACCGACTCTGGTCGCTCAGTCAAAGTTACCTTTATAGCAACATCTGTGGCAACATAAACACACAGCAGAAATTTTGGGGTTGCTGCCATCTTCTGAGGGACAAATCTATGTATGAAAATTGACATGGAAAAATAAGCAGATTTAGTAGTGCATACAAAAATGTAACAGTTAATTATCACCCTTTACATACTGGAAGTTTACCCTTGTGTTAAAATATGATTCAAGATCTACTACTTAGCATTTTTTTAAATCACAAGATGTAAATGTACTTTCAGTGCAGTATGAATCGTTTGGGCGTCAACAGCAATTTTCCTTCTACACTGTATGCAGAGAGGGGTGAGTTGTCATTGAGCTCTGATACACTGTGGACAGTTACATTGCCTGGGTAAAGTTCATATGATCTCAGGTGTTCAACGTAGTGTGATTTGTGTCCTTGGCAAAGAAAAGTGACATCATTGTAAACAAGGAGGATCTGCTGAATTTTGCTAAACTGAGGCAGTCCACCCTCCTGCCCCACAGACACAAACATCCCAACATCATAATCAGTACCATCAATAATGATTTTTGATGCACTGTAAAAAAAGATTAGTTGACTCAACTTCACTAAGTCAAGTCATCTTGTTGCTTTGACTGAGTTAATTTGAGTCAACTTATAGTGTCAAGTTTATTACACTTCAAAACTTGAGTTGATGCAAAATGCAGTCTGTTGACTCAACTTCCTGTATCAAGTAAGTTGGACTTGAAAATATTATTTGAGATAACTTTAAGAGATGTTGGTTACATTTATTTTATCAAGTTCCTACAACTGTGAATCAAGCAGGCTCAACATGGAATACATAATTGATACAACTCGCAATTTGTTGACTCAACTTTCTGTATCAAGTAATGTGGACTGGAAAACATGACTTAAGAGAACTAAAAAATATGTTGGTTTAACTTATTTTATCAAGTGAGGGCAACATTATTATTGTTTTCTCGTGCTCTATTGCCAAGTTACTTAAGTTTACAGAAATTGCTAGATTTAAAAAATGTAAGCAAACTAATATCTACAAAGAATCTACATGAGAATTGGCCAGTCAAACTTAAATATTAACACATGAAAAAATCGCTGAAAAGACAATTCAATAAGGACCTTTATTAAAATCCCAACAAGTCCAACTTCAACTAGCCTTGCTTCAAAATAAGTGTCAATGGATGTCGAGACGTCAAAAAAAGACCTTCCTTGGGACATGTTAAAAAATTAGCCTTTACACCCTCAAATACACTTTTGCTTCTGGCTGCTCACAAACTGAAATTACACTGTCCCACACATAAATAATAATAATACATAAAAATAAGAGCACCCTTCCTTTGGGGAAAAACAATAACTCTCTGAGTTCAACTGAGTCCATTCTGAGTTAATGTTCAGAGTTGCTGCAGTAAATTGCAGAAAGATTCGTAAAAACAAAACAAAAAATGTATCTTTGAGAAACTTGCTCAAAATGTTGAAAATGAAAACATTCTAACTTTACTGAAATGTCCACTCTTCTCCACAATTTATCTGTAACATCACATGGATTAATGTTAATACCTTTGAAATAAGTCAGAACATGAAAACAAGGTGGGGTGACCCACAGAAGGGCAATACATTTCATCCCCTCTTACTAAATAGTGTAAAAATGAGAATTCTTCCTCTGGGACATGCAGACAAAAAAAGCTTTCACACCCTCTTAAACATCCATGCTCTTCCAACTCTTTCAGCGCTGGTCAAAAACTGAAATTACAATGTGTCCCGCTTGTAAGAAAGAAAGAAAGAAAAAAAAAAAAAAGCATTCTTCCTTTTGAGGGGGAAAAAAAACAACTCTAAATGCCTTGATCAACATCTACATCTTGATCCATTCTAATGAATGTTCAGCATTGTTGCAGTTAAATGCAGCAAGATATACATACAAAATTGTATCTCTCTCTGAGAAACTTGCTCAAATGTCAGCCTGAAAATTAACACGTTCAAACATTACCGAAATCTCCACTCTGTTCATGTTTGCTCTACAACATAAAATACAAATGAGTGTCTGCAAGAGACATTTCCTCCACAGAGAGCAATAGAGATCTGTTAGAACATGAAAACAAAAAAAAAAACTGTTGTGACCCACAGAAGGGCTTTACATTTATTTTCCTCTTACTACACAGTGGACAAATGGCAAAAAAATTAGAACACTTCCTCAGGGCCAAATGCAGAAACATCCTCCTGAGCCATCCCTCTAACTGAGCAGCTTATTCTTTAGAGAGTGGACCCTGGGCGTGCACATCTCAGACCCGATTCCCATGAACAGGCGCTGAATCACCTCAAAAGTATATTTCATGTCTTTTGGATAGTCAAGGTTCAGCATGTACAGCAGGCCCATCAGGTTCACAAAAGTGTTGGGTACATCACCGAGATGACGCATGACAATCTTTTCCTCGATGACGATGGCAACATTGTTGTAGGAAACTGGAAGGGGCTCCTTCACGTCTTCAACGACCAAAAGGATTCCAATCACCATTCCCTTGATGACGTCGTCCCCAGGATCTGTTGGCTTCATGCAAAAACAAACAAAAAACAAAAAGGTGCCTGTGCTTTAGACATGTTTTGCTATGTAGTGTATCCACACAGAGGATGCCTGAAATGATATGTGTAACCATGCCCATTGTGAACTAGTTTTTGTATCATTGAACAACATTTTGCTGCTTACCTCACATCTCTTCATCAATGTAGAAGGATTTTCCTTCATGTACCATGGCAGTCCCTGCAAAGCTGCTGCTCTCTTCCTTTGGTTTGATGCCTGCAAAAACATAATATGTGAATTCAGTTGATATCAGAACTCTGATTTTTGTCAACCCTCAAATGACGGAAACTGAGCTTTCAGTTCAAAGAGGTAACTTAACCTCTGACCTTCTCACAGGCAGGTTTTTTTCAACAAACCCAGATTTCTCTCCATCTCCTCCATCTTACTGAGCCATTTTCTTATTCATTCAGTCTGTATCAAAGTGCCTAGCCAAGCACATTAATTAGAGGAGGTTTACTGTCATAATCTACATCCTGGTCCCTCTCCTCAGTGGGGTTGCACAATTAATGTGGACCACAACTACAACAAAGATGCACTTACATCCTTGTCGAGACTCTCCATTAAGGATGTCATTTCTTGAACTTCCTCGAAGCGCTTCAACCGAAATAACTGCAGAAGTTTATGCAGATGGCTGTCCAGACCCTCATAGAACTTATTGATGTCCATTGACATGAGCCTGGTGAATTCCTTGACGATCTATGTGGAGAAGTAACATTACAGTTTTAGTTCAAGTTAAAAGTCACCTAAATTTTCACATTTCAGCACTACAACTGACATGTTGTCAGACATGTGACGTACAGCGGAGACCTGTCTCAAGGTGCATATTTCATTAATATTAACTTCAACCTCAACGATCTGTGTCCTCAGACTGGCAGATTGGCTTGTGTGACAGGTTATTGAGTTGTATTAATGTTTACATCAGACTGATATGTCAGTGCTTTATGTTGTCATGATAATTCATACATGCTAATTAACAAGACTGTAAGTTTAACAAATCAGTATGTACTACTATGATTAAAGTAGTTAAATAAAAATATGTAATTCATATCAGTTCAAGCATTATTTAATATCATAATATATAGGAGTGGCCTACAGGAAAGATAAATGTATGTTTAATGTGTCAAATATTGTGTTAGTCATAACAGAGCAAGTTATTGCTTGCATCTGTTGATTAAAAAAGATGAAATATTTCCATGTTTGTATACTCTGGGGTGTTTTTACTGTTATCAAAGCGTTATATAAATGTGTTACTTAAACAATTTTTAATTTTACTCCCAAATATTTCACTTTAGGAGCACATGTGCTCAATGGGAGGAATATTAGCATAGAGCCCTGCAATATACACAATATAACATTACTACTTTGCTATGGCTAAGAAAAACTGTACACATTTTACCTGTCTTTCAGTAAAAAGGGCAGGCCATCTGACTCTCATTTCGGCCAACGATCTCCTGTCTTCTCAGTGCGTATGTGGCATTCATTGCATCATCGATGTAGGCCAGGTTTGGGGTTGTTTTTCTCATCTCCTGGACCATCTTTTCTCTATCTTCTTCAAGACTTCTGCTGTCTCTTCCCTGGGGGAGATCTGGAAGAAAATTTGTTTCAGACCTTCTAGGTTTCTTCACTTTGTTTCTCTTCCCTCGCGTGTCCCCATCACCCCTTTTCTCAGAATTAACCTCCAGTTCTCGGCAGCCGACACCTTTCAATTTCTGTCTGTAATTGCCCATCTTGAACTTTATACTGTGTTTCCATCCATACCATCCAGATGCAGAGCCAGGTTCTGTAAGGCAAGGGTGTTTTTCAACAAGTGCCTTGGCTACACATCCAAAATGTTCAAGTGTAGGGTAGGTCATGAATGAATATATTGTTTCAGCAAGTTTGAGCAGAATCTCAGACTTCATGTCCCTTGAAATGGATAGAAGTGCTCCACTTTCTCTAAAAGCACCATTGCCCTGCCTGAGCCTCAGCTCAACATTATATGAGAAGGTGGGAATGGGAAAATGAGCTGGCCATTGCTGTGAACGCCGACCTGCAAAGCAATCTGTTTGGCTGCTCAATGAAGAGGATGTCGTCGGAGATGATGAATGAGCTGAAGAGGATGCTGCCGGAGATGATGGTACAGCAGAGCTAAAAGTGTCCAAACTTGAGTCTGAAGAGACAGGGCAGAAAACGACTTGCAATGTCACCTTGTCCTTTCGTAGATCGTGAACACACGTGAGGTTACAGAAGTCTTTGAAATCCTCATCTTCATATTGAAGGTCAAATGAAGAGCGTAACTGCAGTTTGTTTTTCAACACCAGTTTCAGGCCGTCAACCGAATCTGGAACAGAGTCCAAGCGGAGCTTTCTAATGTACTGTGCTGAAATGATCACACGCAACAGCATCTTCTTGCGATTGCAAACTCTCAGGACTTCTCTGGTGATGAAGAAAAAAATGAATGTAAGAAAAGACAAAATGAACAATAAAGAAACATTAATAAACATGAACATTCATACACATTTTATTCTGTTTAAAATCTGTTTTTACGTTTATAGACATACTGCATATGTTTTTCAGAGGAAGGAGAGGAACACGCCATTTAAAGTAAAATAACAGCTCAACTATACCTTAATGAAGCAAAAAAAAGTTTTGATGTCACCATCAGTTTGCCTGCTTTTGTGTATGGATACAGGGGTTGATATCCATTTAGTTCGTGTAATTCCACAATCACCAGTTCAGAAGACTGTTTTTTCATCAACTCATAACTCCGCAGGTGCTCCATGTACCATGCATGATATGGTTCTATGAAGAAAGACACTTTGCTGGACACAACTACAATTTTAACCAGCTTCCCAAAGTCAGGCAGGCCACTGGTGTGCCCCATGGACAGAAACATACCCTCTGAATACTTTGTGCCATAAAGGCAGGCATGGGTTGCAAGAGACACAAGACTTATGTTTCCATATTTCAGCTCTACAGCCCGCCTCATGGAGTGCTCGAGTGCATCAGGTGAAACAAATGCAGTGTGTCCAACTTCCAGATCAGGTCTGAAAAGACTTGGCAAGTCTAGATGGTAAGCTAAAGTAAGCTGGTGTTTTGTTGATAGAGTGAGCAAGATGTTTCTGAAATTGTGAGAATCATGCACCACCCTTTTAAAAAAGCTGTGCTTAGCTTCAAATCTAATGGTCCAGAAATCAACCAGGGGACCAAATCTCCGAATCAGTTCGGGATAATGTTCCAAGAAGTGGTGCTTGGGCAGGAGGTGGAAATCAGGAAACACCTCTTTTAATAAGCAGCTGTGATCGGAGATTTTACACTCCAAGTATGCCAATGTCTCTTCTGAAAAATGTACACTAGCTAGAAGCTCTACTATTTCTTTCAAATCTAATAGAATCCCCCAAGTTTTGTCATCTTCTAGTATAATGTGACCGATCATCAGAGGCAGAAGTCTCAATAGTGTCCAGTTTTCGTGGCAATTCCCACCAATAGATTTATTCGATGCAAAAGACTTTGAAATTTGAAATCTCCTGTCTTCTCAGTGCGTATGTGGCATTCATTGCATCATCGATGTAGGCCAGGTTTGGGGTTGTTTTTCTCATCTCCTGGACCATCTTTTCTCTATCTTCTTCAAGACTTCTGCTGTCTCTTCCCTGGGGGAGATCTGGAAGAAAATTTGTTTCAGACCTTCTAGGTTTCTTCACTTTGTTTCTCTTCCCTCGCGTGTCCCCATCACCCCTTTTCTCAGAATTAACCTCCAGTTCTCGGCAGCCGACACCTTTCAATTTCTGTCTGTAATTGCCCATCTTGAACTTTATACTGTGTTTCCATCCATACCATCCAGATGCAGAGCCAGGTTCTGTAAGGCAAGGGTGTTTTTCAACAAGTGCCTTGGCTACACATCCAAAATGTTCAAGTGTAGGGTAGGTCATGAATGAATATATTGTTTCAGCAAGTTTGAGCAGAATCTCAGACTTCATGTCCCTTGAAATGGATAGAAGTGCTCCACTTTCTCTAAAAGCACCATTGCCCTGCCTGAGCCTCAGCTCAACATTATATGAGAAGGTGGGAATGGGAAAATGAGCTGGCCATTGCTGTGAACGCCGACCTGCAAAGCAATCTGTTTGGCTGCTCAATGAAGAGGATGTCGTCGGAGATGATGAATGAGCTGAAGAGGATGCTGCCGGAGATGATGGTACAGCAGAGCTAAAAGTGTCCAAACTTGAGTCTGAAGAGACAGGGCAGAAAACGACTTGCAATGTCACCTTGTCCTTTCGTAGATCGTGAACACACGTGAGGTTACAGAAGTCTTTGAAATCCTCATCTTCATATTGAAGGTCAAATGAAGAGCGTAACTGCAGTTTGTTTTTCAACACCAGTTTCAGGCCGTCAACCGAATCTGGAACAGAGTCCAAGCGGAGCTTTCTAATGTACTGTGCTGAAATGATCACACGCAACAGCATCTTCTTGCGATTGCAAACTCTCAGGACTTCTCTGGTGATGAAGAAAAAAATGAATGTAAGAAAAGACAAAATGAACAATAAAGAAACATTAATAAACATGAACATTCATACACATTTTATTCTGTTTAAAATCTGTTTTTACGTTTATAGACATACTGCATATGTTTTTCAGAGGAAGGAGAGGAACACGCCATTTAAAGTAAAATAACAGCTCAACTATACCTTAATGAAGCAAAAAAAAGTTTTGATGTCACCATCAGTTTGCCTGCTTTTGTGTATGGATACAGGGGTTGATATCCATTTAGTTCGTGTAATTCCACAATCACCAGTTCAGAAGACTGTTTTTTCATCAACTCATAACTCCGCAGGTGCTCCATGTACCATGCATGATATGGTTCTATGAAGAAAGACACTTTGCTGGACACAACTACAATTTTAACCAGCTTCCCAAAGTCAGGCAGGCCACTGGTGTGCCCCATGGACAGAAACATACCCTCTGAATACTTTGTGCCATAAAGGCAGGCATGGGTTGCAAGAGACACAAGACTTATGTTTCCATATTTCAGCTCTACAGCCCGCCTCATGGAGTGCTCGAGTGCATCAGGTGAAACAAATGCAGTGTGTCCAACTTCCAGATCAGGTCTGAAAAGACTTGGCAAGTCTAGATGGTAAGCTAAAGTAAGCTGGTGTTTTGTTGATAGAGTGAGCAAGATGTTTCTGAAATTGTGAGAATCATGCACCACCCTTTTAAAAAAGCTGTGCTTAGCTTCAAATCTAATGGTCCAGAAATCAACCAGGGGACCAAATCTCCGAATCAGTTCGGGATAATGTTCCAAGAAGTGGTGCTTGGGCAGGAGGTGGAAATCAGGAAACACCTCTTTTAATAAGCAGCTGTGATCGGAGATTTTACACTCCAAGTATGCCAATGTCTCTTCTGAAAAATGTACACTAGCTAGAAGCTCTACTATTTCTTTCAAATCTAATAGAATCCCCCAAGTTTTGTCATCTTCTAGTATAATGTGACCGATCATCAGAGGCAGAAGTCTCAATAGTGTCCAGTTTTCGTGGCAATTCCCACCAATAGATTTATTCGATGCAAAAGACTTTGAAATTGGATGAGGTCTGTTGGTTTTATCTGTAAACTTGAAAGGGAAGGATTCAATGATGGGATTCAGCTCATCTATTGTAAAGTACTGTTTGGATATCAGAGACTTTATGCATAGACTTAATTCCCGTGGGACTATTCCTTCAAAAAGGTCGTGCATAAAATCTGGGGGGAAGCCCTGGATTGCGTGGAAATGAGAAAGTCTTTTGAGAACACAGTCACTCTTTACTCCATTCACGGAAACTAACTGATGTCTGTTTAATTCCAGAAGGTCCTGTTTGTGAGCTTCAACTGTCCGGAGTGGAAATACTCTCTCCTTTACCTTGTGAAGGTCAATATCTTGCCGACTAGCTAAACAAAACCGGCAAAATTTGTCGACATTAAAACTCTCATGAAACCCAGCAAGTGAATGGGCCCCCAAGTTGTCTGCAGACAAATACAGCACAGTACCTCTAACAGTTGTTCCCAATTTCTGAACATACAATCCTTGCTGCTCAAGTAGTTCAAGGTCTTTTATCAGTGGTTCAAGAATGACTCCGTACCCATATTTCTTCACATCATTGCTATGACACAGACATGCGAGGTAGATTGACTGTACAGATGATCTATATCGTATAGGTAAATTTGAAGGCAAGGCAAGGCAGCTTTATTTGTATAGCACATTTCAGCAACAGGGCAATTCAAAGTGCTTTACATGAAAACAGAATAAAAAATTTAAAACAGTTAAAATACAAGAATAAAAGTTACAGTGCAGTATAAGAAATGAAACATTAAAGAGCAATTAAAACAGTTAAATATATAAAAGCAGATAAAATAGGAATTTCTCTTTATAAGCTTATATAGAAAGAAAGGCAACATCAAATAGATAAGTCTTCAGCCTTGATTTAAAAGAACTGAGAGTTGCGGCAGACCTGCAGTTTTCTGGGAGTTTGTTCCAGATATGTGGAGCATAGAAACTAAACGCTGCTTCCCCCTGTTTAGTTCTGACTCTAGGGACAACAAGCAGACCTGTCCCAGACGACCTGATGGGTCTGGGTGGGTCATGGTGTACTAGCAGATCAGAAATGTATTTAGGCCCTAAACCGTTTAGTGATTTATAAACCAACAAAAGTATTTTGAAATCAATTCTTTGAGGCACTGGAAGCCAGTGTAGAGACTTCAGTACTGGAGTGATGTGATCCACTTTCTTGGTCTTAGTGAGGACTCGAGCAGCAGCGTTCTGAATCAGCTGCAGCTGTCTGATTGATTTTTTAGGGAGACCTGTAAAGACTCCGTTACAGTAGTCTAGTCTACTGAAGATAAAAGCATGGATAAGTTTTTCCAAGTCCTGCTGAGACATAAGTCCTTTAACCCTTGATATATTTTTAAGGTGGTAATAGGCTGACTTTGTAATTGTCTTAATGTGGCTGTTAAAATTCAGGTCTGAGTCCATGACTACACCAAGATTTCTGGCTTTGTCTGTTGTTTTTAACATTATCGTTTGAAGCTGAGTGCTGACTTTCAATCGTTCCTCTTTTGCTCCAAAAACAACCACCTCAGTTTTTTCTTCATTTAATTTAAGAAAGTTCTGGCACATCCAGTCGTTAATTTTCTCAAGGCACTTAGTCAGTTGTTGTATTGGACTATAGTCCCCTGGCGATAAGGTTATATACAGTTGTGTGTCATTCGCATAACTGTGGTAGCTTATTTTGTTGTTTTCCATAATTTGAGCCAGTGGAAGCATGTAGATGTTAAACAGGAGAGGCCCCAGAACGGAGCCTTGGGGAACTCCGCACGTCATATTTGTATGCTCAGATGTATAATTCCCTATCGACACAAAGTAGTCCCTATTCTTTAAATAAGACTCAAACCACTTTAGTACTGAGCCCGAAATGCCAACCCAGTTTTCCAATCGGTCTAGTAATATGTCATGGTCGACCGTATCAAATGCAGCACTGAGATCAAGTAGTACCAAGACTGAAATTTTGCCACTATCTGTGTTTAAGTGGATGTCATTAAAGACTTTAACAAGAGCTGTCTCAGTGCTGTGGTGTGGTCGAAAACCCGACTGGAAGGCATCAAAACTGTTGTTTAGTGACAAGAAAAGGGTCAATTGTTGAGAAACCGTTTTTTCAATGATTTTACTTAAAAATGGAAGGTTTGATATCGGCCTATAGTTGGTCATTAGTGACGTGTCTAGATTGTTCTTCTTTAAGAGTGGCTTAATGACTGCAGTTTTCAGGGCCTGTGGGAAGATACCTGAGAGAAGAGACATGTTTACAATCTGTAGAAGATCTGTAGCCAAACAATTTGCAACATTTTTGAAAAGGCCCGTTGGTAGAATATCAAGGCAACATGAGGAGGTTTTCAGATGTTGTATAATGTCCTCCAGGTTTTTATAGTTAATCATACGAAATTGGGTCATGTTGGAATCTGTTTTGCTTGGACACTGTGACAACACATACCCTGTACTCGATATGGAAGCACTGACTGTTTGTCTAATTTTCTGAATTTTGTCATTGAAGAAGGTGGCAAAATCATTGCAGGCCTTTGTGGATAAAAGTTCAGATGCTACTGGTACTGGAGGGTTTGTTAACCTATCGACAGTAGCAAACAAAGCACGTGAATTATTATTGTTTTTGGCAATAATGTCCGAGAAGAAGGACCGCCTTGCATTCCTCAGTTCCAAATTATAAATGCGAAAATGAGTGAAATCACCCAATAGACTGCACAGACCTTGTGCTTTTTTTTTGACGTTCCTAGTGGGTTGCAAACCTCGAAGTCGTCTATATAGAGTCCTAGGGCAATGCTAAGATCTTCTGACGAAAGCAAAATATTGTCTTTGTAATATAGACCGTCTCTGTATGTTTTGTACTGAGACAAGCGTTCAACTGTTTCAATATGTCCTGTCTCCAAGACTTTATCTAACACATCATTACAATTTAACAGCTCTGTCAAGACTTTCAAAACCGGAATATAAACAAATTTCCGCCTTGAAGATGCATCTAAAACATATTCAATCGGCTCAATCACTTTAAAATGTTTCTTGTAAAAAGTTTCTCTTTTGTATTCAGAGCCAAAAGGCCCGTCTTTCGACAAGAAACTTAGGGGGTTTACCTTTTTAACTATCTCTGTTATAGCAGCAGTGACTGCACTGTTTACTGCACAATTATGCTTGATCAGTACACTTTCAATTATTTTTGGTGTGCACTCTTCTACAACTGAGCTAACACTACAAAGCTCATTTATTATTTCCTGAGTTGTTGTTTTAGACACATGCAAATTTGTTTGCATACGCAGTAAGAGAGATGCAACTTTGTGTTGAAGTGAATCATGCAGGTCTTGATTCTCTATGAAATCATCTGATAAGTCTAGATCGTCTGAATGTGTCTCAAAGTCTGTACTTTCAGAGTTTAAAGTGCCTTGAATAAAAGTTTGATACAGGTTTTCTCGAAAATTATCAACAGTACAGAGGTGATGTTTCTTACTCTTATGTGCACGAAAAGTACTGTACACACTCGACTGAAAACTACAGTCTTTAAAGGGACATTTAACAGCTTCCTTATTGTGAATGTGTATTTTCAAATGTGCAAAATACTTTGTATCACTACAAATATCTGAAAAGTTGCACAGTTCACAATTTAACCTTGCAGTCACCTGCTTTGAACGGGCTTGACTATGGTCTCTAGTTAAATGTTTTTTCAGAGATGATTCTGTCCTGAAGGAGCAAACACAGTCTGCATAGACACAGGGGAGAGGACAGTTCCTTGCCTGATGACAGTGCTTCAGCTTATAATGGACAATTAGTGTGCGCTGGTTCGGCGAGGAGAAATTGCAACACTTGCAGGACCACCTCATTGAGGGGCAGTTGCCCCAAACAGCACAGCCTACACTGAAGTGAAGTAGCTAACCCTGTACAGAAAAAACAAAGACAGAAAAAAAAAAAACATATACAACCGTTATCAGCAAAATTGGGTTGATTGTATAAGTATTTTTCATGTAGTATCAAATACTTTATTTTTTAAACGTGGGTCGACCCGATTTCAAACGGCATAGGGCTCCTTTCCCACTGGCCAAAAAACCCACATCTGATCTCCAGCTGGCGGTCTGCGTGACCGTTCACCCCCACTACTGCGCACTGCCATTGATACAGAATGTAACAGCACACATATCACTACGCACATGAAAACAATCACCTATCACTACGTGTTTATACCGCATCTAACGCTACATACAAAATAGTCCATACACTACGGCGGAGGTCAGTGTTCTTTCCACTCCTCTTCCCCACGGACCATGAGTTGCGCCGTTATCTCGCTGTCTTGTCAATGCTGTGCCAGGTTGATTGAGTGCGTGCAAAGCTTCTTGTACGAGTCGCGACGTCACGTAAATTGGCAGGTTCACCGGGTATAATGTTCCCACTGTTCACACATTTTCCCATAATAATGAGGACAGGTCTCGCACCGTTTCACTCGTTATCGGTGCCGAATACTTGTTACAGTCGAATATGAAGCTCAACCCTAGCTACATTAAATACTTGCTGTGATACTCCGGTGGCGCTAGCCAGCTAGCTAGCGCTACATGCTAACGTATTTCCGAAAAACAAACGAACATGAAATATTCATCACAGGTTAGGATAATTTGAGACGGAGATACATTAGACGGCCAATGCACATTACCAACAGATGAACTAACTAAGCTAAAACAGTTTTAAATGTACTTACTTGGACGGCTCGGCTCCGAGGAAAAAAAGATGGCGGTCGGCTTGGATTTCAACAGTTCAACACTGCGCGTGACGTCAGTGCGTGCGCCTGCGTGTTGGTTGAAATGCCCACCTTGACCTATTTTCTGAAGTGAACTGAATGGATTATTATGAGTTTTTAATGAGTTTCCGCGCTTTTTTCAAGTTGAAGTTGTTGTAACTCTACTTACTTTGTTGTAATGGGCAATGAGTTCTCTCAGCTTGACAACAATAGTCCCTCTGACTAAAAGCCCAAATCCCTTTTAACAGTGTGTGCTGTAAATCGGGTTGCTGTCTGTTTTTTGCCTAATGTGTTCTTTTGCAACCTCAGGAAGCTCTGAAACCAAGACAGAGGAGACATTTGATGTCTGCTGATGTGGTTTAAAGAATGATGGTGCACTGAGGTAGTAGGCCATCATGTGCTGATGCCTAGTCGCTAGTGTTTTTAAAACATTCTTAAAGTTTAGTGTGTCATGTACTACACGCTTGAAAAAGCGGTGTTTGCCCTCAAACCCCATAGTCCACAAATGGACAAGAGGCCCAAAACACTGTATGAGATCTGGGTAGTGTTCAACATAATGATGTTTAGGGAGCAGTGTGAACTCTGGGAAAACCTCCTAAAGCATGTGTCTGTGATCCTGTATCTTTGTCTGCAAATACTGGATAGATGCGTCATCAAATGTTGGGGACAGCACAAGCTCCACAATATCTTTCAAATCCATCAATACAGTCCAAGCACCATCTCCCTCAGGGACTATATTACCAATCATCAATGGGAGTAATCTCAACAATGTGCTATTTTCGTGGCCATTGCCACCAATGGTCCTCTTTGCAGCAAAGTTCGTTGAAATAGGTCGTGGTTTATCAATCTTGTCTGTGTGTTGGTACGGGAATGACACAATTTTCCAGTTCAAATACTCAAGAGTAAAATATTTGAGCCGAATCAGCTCCTTAATACATAGGGCCAACTCATCAGGTACAATACCCTCAAAAAGATCATGCAGGACATCAGGTGGGAAACCAGTGATGGTATGAAAATACTGCAACTTCTCTCTCAAGATGCAGTCCCCTTTGACACCACACTGGCTTTGACCACCCTCTTGTGTAACATCCTGCACATCACAGTCATGAGTGGCTTTAGTCCTTAGACTAAATTCACCATCTCTGACTTCGAGAGACTGAATTTGGTCTCGTTTAGCCTTGCAGAATCTACAAATATATCCTGCTCTAAAGGACTGCATAAAGCCTGCCAATGAGTGGGCTGCCAGATTATCACAACACATAAAACTGTGCCACGGACTGACTGACCAAGGCAATCAATGAATACTCCATCTTCTTCAAGAATGCGAAGGTCTCGTAGCATAGGACCAAGTACTACTTGATAGCCACACCTCTTAAGATCAGGTACCCTGCATAGTGCTGCTAGCTGAATCACATGCAGTGCTGATCGGTATTTAACTGGCAAATCAGCAACCACCCAGTACACTGAACAGAGTTTATGGATTTTCCTTGAAGTGCCTAGTGGATTTGCAATTTCAAGGTTATCAATGTACAAAATCAGTGGCAGTGACAGCTCTGAAGAAGACAACAAATTATTCTCTTGGAAATATGAGCCATCTTGATGGCTCATGTAATGACCTTTTTCTGAGCTCTTGGTTTCCTTGATTCTGTCAAGGATGTCAGTATGTTTGAACATTTTCTGGATCATCTGGAGCATAGGGACATAAACCACTGTGCATCCAGGCTCTAAAACATACTGCACTGGCATTACCACAGGGTAGTTTTTCTCAATAAATGTTTTTCTTCGTTTAGTTGAGGACAACTCCTCACCTTTAGCTGTGGCACTGAAAAAAATATTTGTGTCCATAACAGCATTCACCAAATCATTCACGATTGCTTCAGTAGGAGAGACATGATGCCTCTGTAGTATCTCATGTATAGTATCTTTGACAAGAGGTTGAGACAGGGAAAATATCTGAGTCAGGTGATCAACTATTTCCTGAGATGCCATGTCATAAACATGAAGAACAGTTTGCATCTTCAAGAACAAGGAGGACAAATTACGTTGTAACTGGGCCTTTAACTGGCTGGTGTCACACCAACTGTCAGACTCAGGAAAAGCAGATGTGCCTGCATGGTGACACTCGTGAGCAGGATCCTCGTCCTCAGTGTTTATGACTGGTGCACTATCATTCTCTGTTGATACAATGTCATCACAAAAGTTTAAACTGCCTTCATGTGTCCTACTTTTGTGTGCATTAAATGATGAATAGACATTTGTGCGGTAGTTGCAGTCCTTAAATGGGCATGGTACATTCTCATGGTTTTTTAAATGTCATCTTAAATGACTGAACAGTGTCACCTCTGAGAAAGGCTGTTTGAAGTCACACAATGGACAGTTAAAAAGTGTATGTCTTACTTGCTCTTTCACCTGCACCAGTTTTGCATGTGTCTTTGTGGACACGTGATAAATGAATTTTCAATGCATTAAATGATGGAAATGTACAAATACAAGAGTTGTGGAGACATGGCAAAGGGCTAACTCTTGAATAATGACTATGCTGTAAACGGTAGTGCCTAAATAAATGGGCCCGGGTGTCTGAGGTGACAGCACACAACTTGCACTTCCACTCCATTGAATCATTTGACCACTAAAATTCCTTATGCTTCAGACTCACTACTTATAAACTTAACATAGTTAATGTTCCTGCATGTGAAATGTGTGATTACCACAGAAAGGTCAGACTTGTTCAATATTTGGAGTAAGTTGGTCCTGTGGGCACAGATAAAACAATCAATATGAAACCAGTCAAATTATGCAATCAACCTCTTTACAAATTAATGATACAAAATTTCAAGTGTTAATGTAACTTACCAATAAAGTTGTTCTCTGGTGAGTCTGGTGACAATGTAGGACTACACATGCACACAAAAACAGACAGCAAGATATTTAATTTTTAAGAGACTTTTGATTGATTAACTTAAGGACAGAAAAAGCAAAAATAATTGGCAAAGACTGGGTTTTATAGATACTATTACAACTCACTTCGCAAAAAACTATCAAAATCTTCAGTGTCCATGCATTCACTGCTGACTGCCTAAAATAACTGATCTAGACCAGGGCTGACCCACCAACCAGTGAAGCACTTTATGACCAAGAGTGCAAATAACAATGTTATCAGATTTCAAAATACAGGTGGGGTCTTATCTGCTTTATGCTTTGATATTATGAAATCACACAGTGTGTGTCTGCTTCCGCTCTTCCTACACTTTTAAATTAATTGTCTGACAAAACAGAAGCCATGTTGTTCGACTTCAGAGGGTGGCTAACTGGTTATTCACAAATATTAGCTCAAGATATAGTGTAAGGCCAGCTTTATATGCTAATGAATTAGGCTCCAAATAAAAGAAATGGTGCAAAATAGGTTACAGTATAAATTAACATTTGAGTCACCTTTTGGGGGATGCTCACTGCACTTCTTCCACTTCAACCTATAATGAAAGAAGTTTGTAAAGGCTTAATGACAACTTGCAGAGTTCATTCGGTAACTATTATGCCCATAACCTTAACTTTGTGTGAGTAAAAGTTACAGCTAACGTTAGCCACTAGCTCATTTGGTTGCATGTAGGACTAGCATCACATTGAACTTACCAGAGCAGGGCGCTTAACACAAACAGCAGCAACACACTCAAAAACAGAAGGACTATCGCTTGCTAAAAAGAGTTATTGACTAACGTTAACATTATTGCCTTGCCACGACATTAACAGTACACAGGATATTATCTGTCACTAGCAGGCGGACTGATGGTAATCGTGCTTTTGGCGCGTAAAAATTGCGCTCGGCGCCATGAAGCTGCGCGCTTGCAACTTATATATTAAAAATAGCCTCGTCTAACAGTGAAATATCACGTGTAATATGATATTCTTACAATGTTACAACAAGCAAAGTACTTTTGAAGTGTTTTGGTTTACTTACAAGTTATTTCATGCTCAACACCGCGTCGCTCGCGAGGGCAGCCATCTTGGATAGATTTTTCAGGTAACGTCAGTTAGGGCCGCACGTCATGACGTCATATCACGTGATAGACAGTACCCTTAAAAATAGTGAGTGAACCAGCGGTGTTCACTCACAAATGCTGAAGCTAGTAGTACTGTTCGGGCTTACAGTGTGGGTGCTCAGTATTTTCGTCGGCGCCTATGAATGGTGTTGATTTTGGATTGAAAAAGTGAGAGAAAAGAGTTGCATTTGTCCACTGAAGGTTGTAGAAACTTTTTCAAGTGGGTTAGGAAGTTTGTTTATTGTAAAAAACCAGGGGAGCACACAAAAGCAAAAACCAAAACCTAACGGTAGGTGGGAAACATCAGTGTTTCAATATCTTTCTGAAATATTGAGAAGTGTGAGCTGCAAGGTCTGTGGTACATTCCCATTGCAAATATGTCATTAACATTGAGTAAAAGGGCCAAAACTCGTCTGTCGATTATAGCGCCTGATACACTGATGGAAGAAGCCAGGATGCAAAGTTCTTCACAGTTATGGCATGATGCTAGAAAGCTGCGTATAACAGCCAGCACAGCAAAAAAAGTCCCAAAAATGAGCATCTGTACCCAACTTTCACTGGCAATACAGCAACACAGCATGGCAAAGAAAATGAGATCAAGGTCATCACACTCATGGAGAGCAGAGGGCATACTGTGGAGAAGAGAGGCCTGGTTGTGCACCCTGACTATGCTTGGTTGGGAGCCAGTCCAGATGGGATCCTTGATTCAACACAGCTCCTTGAGATCAAGTGCCCCTTCAAGAGTTGCATGTCACTGACAGAATTTCTGGGACGGCCAAATGGTGACATTAAAAGATTAGGTGATGAACAGTACCTGATCCTTCCCAAAGGAAAGGATGGATACTACCTGCAGGAAAATAAAATGTTTTCAAGTAGATTAGCTCTATTATTAGCCAAACAATGTTTTTTATATCTATTTCAATGTTTGTTTTTTTCACCAACATGCACTAACAATCCTTATTTCAGACACAATTGACCATGATGTGTCTGGGCCTACAGAGCTGCAAGCTGGTCATCTGGACACCAAGTGAGGACATTGAAATGGACATTCCATTTGACAAAAACTACACAGATGCACAAGTTCAACAACTGCAGAATTTCTACTTTTCACACATGCTACCTAGATTGGCTGATGATTTTGCTGACAAGAAGATAAATCTCTGTCCAACATACCTGCAGATCTTTAATGAGTAGTTGAGGCAGGGTTTACACTGTATAATCAGTTTTATTGGTTGGAAATTCTGAAGAAATATACCTACACAAAAACAGTGTAATGCTGTTTCACTAGTTTAAATAGAAAACAAAAGAATTTTTCAGTTCATTGACAGTTCCACTTTTATTGAAAGTTTTAAGGTGAAAGCCAGTTGTTTGAAACAAATAGTTACCTGTATAAACATTGTAAATACATTTTTGTAAATTAACTCAATTATATGAAATAACTTGTACATGTTAGTTAATTATAAGAATACATTAATGTGTCATTTGAATTTTTCTCTTCCACTTAGCGTTTCTACACATGACGTGACCTGCAGCACTCCCATAATATTAAGCACTCCACACTCCACCGTTCTCTTAATACAGCCATGCACTCCACTTGAGGAGCAGTCGGCTCGGCAGCTCTCAAAATCTTTTAAACTGACCTTTGTCGATCAAAAAACAGACAGATTCAGCAACTGCATGGCCTATTTCTCTCTTAAAATGTTTTCAGAAACATGTTTTGGTGAACTATCTTCGTAAAATACAAGACCGTTTTCAGTAAGTGGTTATTACACATTAGCAGTGTACTGACGAAAAGTGTTTTTCCAACAAATAAACCATAAAACACTCATATCTCATAGTAGCAGCTAGATTCACCGATTATAATTCATAGCTTAAAAATGCAATAGAAAAAAAATAAATAAATAATTAAAACAAGGCATGGATTACCGGTGGGTCGTCATGAGTAAAAACATGTTTTCCATTCAATTGATAAAGTGCCTTGGGCAATATTATATAGGGATCTCCTGAATTCATAAAACCAATTTTTACGGGTGGCTCAAACATGCCACCCATAAAAATTCCTGCATTCAAAAATAATATGAACATTCAGTATGCTCCGCAAAATTATTGTTATTGTGTCTATTTGCTTGAAATAAGCTCCCCTCGCAGATTTACAAGTGCTGCACAGATCTTTAGCATTTTGTCAATTTTAGTGACAAAATGAATAGGCACAGTTTGTGAGAGGATCTTGACATTTTGAAGCGTTTTGCTAAATCCGCAATAACAAAGTTCTGTCTAAGCTTCATCAATGTCAACAGGATTTGGTCCTCTGCTGGCCGTGTTGATGATTTGGGGGCAAAATGTTGCAAGCAAGACACAAGTGTTTTAAATTCAAGTAGCGGAATCCCTGTGTACAGCAAACAGTCTGCATCATCTTTCAATGTTAACTCTGCAACAGGCAGCGAATCAGAAGATGAGGCAGTTGTCACACCACATGTGATAGTAGGTCCTTTGGAGTAGATGTGGTCCTCCATTGCTGGGTCTGACCACTGTGTTTGGGCATCATGGAAGGTCTGTGAAGTAGGGCCTGGCTCCCCAGAAACCTCCATCACATCAGGCTCATCTGCAGGGAATACATTAATTACATATTTATGTTACAACATGAGATTTATAACTGTAGTAGTATCAGTTCAGGTATATGGAAAGAACATTTTAGTGCAAGGATTGACTTAAATTAAATATACAAATTTGAACCACAGTATTTAAATAAATTGATATTCATGTTTAGATTGTGATATTCTTTGTGAAGTACACAGAAAAGCATAACAAGAACTACAAACGTTACTACTTTTAAAAACATGAACGTGTCTGTGCCTTATTTGTTGTTGTTCTCAGACTTTTTTCCACTGCAAAATAAGCACTCTGGCTTAGTGACATCTAGACACAGAGTGTGTTTAATAATCTCAAAACAGATATTCTGTAAATGTTAACTAAAAGAGGGAACGAAATTAACACCTGACACAGTGTGCCAAGTGCAGGATAAAACTTTGTGCTAGTTTAAAATATCAGGCCATCTGTCTACCACCATGGCAGACAGTTTTTCTTATATTAATTTTAAGCATTTCAACAGTTAAGGTATTTAAAAAAAACTGTATACGGAAAACTAACAAGCTAACGTTAGTGGACCTACCTGTGACATGTGGAGTCCTGGGTCGGCGTCTCTTCTCCGGTGGCTTCTCGTAACCGAGAACAAGCGTTGGGTACGGGTTATCCTGTGTTGGCTTCTTGTCAACGAAGTGAAACGAGCACACAAACAGATGTTTGGGGGGCTCTTTTAGGTTTAAGTTCTTAAGCCATCTTTGTTTTGGTTCATCTTCTTGTGGGAGGCGATGAAAACTGTACCACCGTTGGCATGGACACTCGGCTTTAGTTTTTGGCTTGTGTTCATAACACTCACGTTTAAGCCACTGACTTCATTTTGTGCGGTTATTTGTACAACCCCGAAAAGCACATGTTGTCCCTGAGCTCCTTAACGACATCTCAACCACTTTACAATAATAGAAAATGATCCGAAAACACCTAAAATATACTTGGCCTCTTTGCTAATTAGCTGACTCACAACCGTTGGAATGCTACTTCCGCTGTCTCACCGGAAGTTTCACCCACATTTCGCAGCTTCTACTACCAATATTAGATTATGCAGATGTTATTTTTTAAAGATTATTTTTTGGGGCTTTTCCCTTTATTTAGTGACAGTGGATAGATGTGAAAGGGGGAGAGAGATGGGGGATGACACGCAGCAAAGGGCCGTAGGTCGGATTCGAAACCGGGCCGCTGCAGGACTCAGCCAACATGGGGCGAACGCTCTTACTTGGTGAGCTTGTTCCCAGAATCTCCAAAGAAATTGGACGACGTGCCTTTAAATTTAAAGCACCATCTGATTGGACTACCTTGCCCAACTCACTTAGATCGATTACTTCATTTGTTTTTTTAAGGCATCTGTCTTTAATTATCTACAATTAGCGTGCTATTGTTTCTAGCTTGTTTCTAAGTTGACATAACACAATTTATTATCTTATCATCTTATTTCATTTATTTTAATTTTTTTTATTTTTTGTGGGTTGGCTACTGTTTGTGCATCTACTATAAATAACAGCACATTTGGAATGTATGAAAACGTACTGTTTTTACTTGTGTATATATGGGGAGGTGGGGGGGGGTCAGTTGGTGTTGGAGCAGTCAAGCTTGGGAGTGCTGTGTGTATGTGAGAATGTATTTTGTGTTTTGTATTTACTGATGTTTTAAAAGACCCCCTCGAAAATGAGATGATTCATCTCAAGGGGTTATCCATCCATCTTCGTCCGCTAGACAGGACATAGTGTATGAAATAATGCAACTAGCTAACAATCTGCTTAAGTCTGGTATTAGTACCACATTTATGTGGGTACCAGCTCATATAGGTGTAGAAGGTAATGAATTGGCAGATACATGTGTGAAGAAAGCAGCAGAGAAGCCTGATATTAAATACAGTAAAGTTGAAGTCAAAAGTATAATTAAAGCTAAAATAAATGGAAAATGGCAGTTTTTTTGGGATACTGAACAATCTGGGAAACACCTGTATAGTATTCAAGGAAAAGTGGGGAAGAACAGGAATACATACAGAAGTAAACAAGAACAAGATGTGGTGTCCACAATGAGACTAGGACATACAGGATTAAATGAAATATTATTTATAATGAAAAAGCATGTTGATGGAATACATACACAACATGCAGTTGCTCTAGAGGTGTGTCTGACATATATAGCATTTGGATGAAAGCGTCAGCTAGATGACATGTAATGTCAAGAGACCATAGAATATGTGTTGTCCTAAATACCATCAAGGCAGACAAAGATTGATTTCTCAACTTGGTAAAAATCAGAAGACATTACATTTAAGAAAGTGTAGGTTGGCCTCATGATCCACACTCCAGTCCAGATGGTGGCGGTAATGCTCCAAAAAGCTGGTTCCCAACCGCCATACATAAAAGAAGAAGAAGAAGAAGAAGAAGAAGAAGAAGAAGAAGAAGAAGAAGAAGAAGAAGGAGGAGGAGGAGGAGGAGGAGGAGGCAGGCAGGCAGAGGCGTGGTAGTCTACACCTGGTTCACATTAGCTTGATTGACTCTTTGTCCTTTAAAGAGGGCCGGAGATTCAGGTCTGGTGATATCTCTCTCAATCGTCACATCCAGAAAAGGTTAGTTTTTGAGTTTTGGTTACTTTATTATTCACTTACACTCATGCACTCCCTACACCACTGATGATACTAATTGGTATTGCACCAGTTTGGTATTGCTGATTTGCATTGAGTTGTTTCTCTGGTTGGAGAGGTAAGAAGCCTGAATTGTGACTGGTATAATTGTTTGGGAGGTTCACACATCAGTACTTTTAGTGTGTATAGAGCCAGCAAATTTCTACATGTAAATGGGTGAGTTAAGGGTTTATTTCAACCAAAGCAGAGTGGTGATTGTTGGAACAGTGGAAAGATGAACCAAGATGGCTTTTGGTAGTTTTATTTAGTTTCTGTCAACTTTTGAATGAAGTGTGTTTCACGATGATAAAAGTCCTCATTATTTACATGGAGTTTGGTGATGGTGATCTCGGGAGTGTTTCATGTTGAACTAAAAGGGTCTTACTCTTTAACAAAAGTCTCTCTGTAAGGATCCTTTCCATGATGTAGTCAGACACTTAGAATAATAATATGATTCTGTCAGCGGCAACAACAGAACTTTTAGTGGATGATAACTGATGCTGAACATTTGTCCTATAGGGTTACATTACAGCCTGGTTCACAGCTTCATGGTGCAGCGTTCTCCGTTAATAATGACTTTGTTCCCATCAGTCACTTAGCTCAAAAAATACCACCGTTTAATCAGATTTCTTTGAGAGTAACTAAAAGGCCAACATACTCATCAGATTCACATTATACTAAACCTTCAGAAAATGCATCCAGTACAAAATCAGTGTTGTCATTAAAACAAACAATGAAGCTGAACTTTTGAACTTTTGTCTTAGTTCACAATGATGATGCGTGCAGCCATGGGTCTCTGGGTCCTAGCAGCGGTCATCTGCGTCGGCAGCGGCGACAGCGTCTCCCTGGTGAACGACGCAAACAAAAAGTTTTCCTTCCGACTCTACAGGAAGTTAGCAGCTGATGCTGACTCGCAGGGAAAGAATATCTTCTTCTCCCCATTTAGTGTGTCGGTCGCCTTGGCTGCATTGTCCGTGGGAGCGCAGGGGGAGACTCACCGTCAGCTTTTCAGTGGTCTGGGTTTCAGCAGCTCCCTCCTGACGCAGACAGATGTGGACCAGGCCTTTCAGACGTTCCTCCATAGCGCCACCAACCCATCTCAGGAGGACGCCAGCGACGGGACCGCTGTGTTTGTGGACAAGTACTTCAAGCCGAAGCCAAAGTTCCTGCAGACCCTGAAGCTGTCGTACTTCGCAGATGGGTTCAATGTGGACTTCAGCAAAGCTACAGAAAGTGCTGATTACATCAATAAATATGTGAAGAAGAAGACCAACAGGAAGATTGACAAGCTGGTGGAAGACCTGGATCCAAACACAGTCATGTATCTCATCAGCTACATCTACTACAAAGGTAAGAAGGTCCTGTGGGATGAGATCTAGTCAGTCTGTAATCTCGTAGTAATGTAAGATCTGTTTACATATTTTAAGGGTAAGTTGAATGTATGAAGCCACAAGTTTTTGTTTTATTTCTGCTCATTGTCTAACAGGAAAGTGGGCGACTCGGTTTGACCCTGAGCTCACCAAGCAGGACGACTTCAACGTGGACAAGAACACCAAGGTTCAGAGTTTCTCTCTTAATTCAGAAAAAGATTTGAGTCCCAGTAATTAACAAGGGCAGAGCTAGACAACGTAAACTTTCGGGGTTCAGCCCAAATCTAGAGCAGGGATCTGTTGAATTAATTAACCAAAGATGTATAAAGCATTTTTCATGCCGTTAACACAATTTGGGAAAATCTGATAGTTGTAACACCCTAATTTTGTTTTTGACATTGCTTTTTTTTTCCCGTGTTTTTGACCATCATCTTCATGTTTAAATTGTCATTGTCCAGGTTCCAGCCGTCATGATGAATCGGGAGGATAATTTCCACATCTATCGCGACCGTGAGCTGAAGACAACGGTCCTCCAGCTCCCCTTCAAAAGCTCCTACTCCATGCTGCTTATGTTGCCTGACGTCATGGCAACACTGGAGAACGCCATCTCCCCGAACCACATCACCAAATGGCTGAAGGCTATGGTGACACCCAGGTTGGGAAAATCTTAATTTATGCTTATATGTGGAAGGTCTGACACTGAATAAGGTACACAGCTTTGTCCTGTCCTCCCCCAAGAAAGACCCCATAAGTGGTGTGTTCCAGCATCATTCGGACCTAGATTTAGTTTTTAGTGGTCGTAGTTCCAATGGGAGCAAAGCAGGAAGTAAGGTGAGGAAGTTTAAGACCGCCAAATGTCCTGTTAAGGAGGTAGGGGTGGGCCCCAGGAGACCGCGGTTCATGTCCCGTTTGGAAAGAAAAGGAAACCGTTTAATTTGATAGTATTTGTCTGTAGTTGTTCATTGCCTTGTAAGCAAAAAGGTTCTTACTCTTTAACAGGTCTATCTCTGTAGGGATCCTTTCCATAATCTTGTCAGACACTTAGAATAAGAATCTGAGCCTGTTTGCCTTCCCCCTCCAATGTTTTAGGAGATATGATGTATACATTCCAAAGTTCTCAATCAAGACTTCCTACAACCTAAACGATGTGCTGTCAGAAATGGGAATGACAGACATGTTTGGTGATCGTGCAAATTTCAGACGCATTTCAGAGGTGCAAGGACTGGTAGTCTCACAAGTAAGTAAACGGAGCATATGTTATTTCACACATTCCATTTGTCTGTCGTCTCACTTACTCTGCGTTGCACCGCAGGTTGTGCACCAAGCTACGCTGGTCGTGGATGAAGCCGGAGCCACCGCTGCAGCTGCCACAGGCATAGGCATCATACGCGAATCTGCCCACCTGGCCCCAGTCCCTGTGTTGAAGTTCAATCGTCCATTCATGGTCATCATCGCTGAACGTAACGCTGAGAAAATCCTCTTCTTGGGAAAGATTATCAAGCCAACCATCTGATGGATCATGACTTTGTTTGCTCGAGCACAGCTGTTGCATCTCCATATAAAGAATTCAGAAAAACTTTTTTGTCTCTTGCTTTATTGAGAGTGTAAGCTGTTTTTTATATAATCTTTGAAGGTAAAATAATTTAGGGATAAAATATGATCAACTTCCATAAGCATTTGATATTCATATATAGTGGCTCAGATTTTTTTTAAAAAACAGCTCAACCGTGAACACCCGCTTTTTGAACCACTCTGGTTCTGGCAGTACCACTTAATACAGGATAGTGTACTCACGGAGTCAAAAAGGCTGCCTGGTTGAGGGTGGGGGGGAGCATGGCTGTCATCAAGATGTCTTGTATAGCAAACAAGTGACAAGGCTTTAAGTTAAAGCTGCATTTTGTACACAGTGTGCAACTTGTGTTATAGTGGAATGTGGCTAAATCAGAAAATTATAAATGTTTTATTTTTGCTGCCCAAGGTAACTTGGCCTACTTTGGTTGGATCATGACCTAAACCGTGTGTCACTGTCACGAGCCAAAGCATTAAGAGATTGTAGTAGTAGTAACCAACTATTATGGCTGCCAGCAACACCCTCGTGTGTGTGGTATGAGATGCAAAGTAGGCTGTGCCATCCCGTGCTGCTGATTGGCTGGACCAGGAAAGCTGTGCCTGGAGAAGGGAGCTGCTGATTGGTGTGGCAGGCCTGACTGGCGAATCAAGAGGAGTCAATCAACTCTGCCTCCAGCTTAAAGAGCCTAATTGTTTGCAGCTGAGGGCAGCTGCCAGACCAGACTTTGTGGATAAATTGTTTGAGTGTGAGGACGTGGGCCTAGGAGTAAGCTCTAAAAACTGATATCCTTCCTGCATTTAGTCAATTTTTGTTGTATTAGTCACTAGGTTCAGCGGTGCTGTGAGTATTGTGTTTAACCAAGTATTTAAGTTAGGGAGGTGTTTTGTTTAATCTTTTGTTTTCATTTAGATTTAGAAATAGTCTTCCTTTTGAAGATCTCCTTTTGTTATATTCTGTTTTTGTTTTCCGCAGCACCCATCGGCCCATTTGTCCTTTTGTTTGAGCACTGTTTGTTGTCATTTGCTTGATTCTGGAATAAATTTCCTTTCTAATACCAATTCCATCTGGTTTTATGTTATGTCCTGATACCCCTAGCTACGGGGCGTAACACCAACTTAGATTAGACTGCTCTTTGTATTTATCTTCTCTTTTTATCCACGATGTTTAATTTCCGGGATTGTTCAGGTGCTGCCGGAAATGTCTAAAGACAGTGGAGATGGTTGTGGACTTCAGAAAGAACCCAGCCTCACCTGCCCCCATCACCCTCTGTGGCTCCACAATTGACACTGTGGAGTCTTTCCGCTTCCTGGGAACTACCATCTCCCAGGACCTCAAGTGGGAGCTGAACATCAGCTCCCTCGTCAAGAAAGCACAACAGAGGATGTACTTCCTGCGGCAGCTGAAGAAATTCAACCTGCCAAAGACAATGATGGTGCACTTCTACACAGCCATCATTGAGTCCATCCTCACATCCTCCATCACCATCTGGTACGCTGCTGCCACTGCCAAGGACAAGGGCAGGCTGCAGCGTGTCATTCGGTCAGCTGAGAAGGTGATTGGCTGCAATCTGCCGCCGCTCCAGGACCTATACGCCACCAGGACTCTGAAGCGTGCTGGTAAGATTGTGGCTGACCCCTCCCACCCCGGACACAAGCTCTTTGAGCCACTCCCCTCTGGCAGGAGGATGAGGTCCATTAGGACCAAAACCTCACGCCACATAAACAGTTTTTTCCCCTCCGCCACTAGCCTTCTGAACAAGGCTCGGAATCCATCCTGACTCTCTCCACACCCCACCTCTGGCTCCTCATGCCACTGTACCTACTCTGCTGTAGCGTCCCTTTTCACTACTGTTTAACTTATTTTACTATTTATTTAAATTTATTTTATCATTAATACGTACTGTGTGTATATGTTTATACTTATATTGTTTATATCTTTTTATCCTTCTTATATTTGTATGTGTGACATGCTCCAACAACACCATGACAAATTCCTCGTATGTGCAACGTACTTGGCAATAAAGCCCTTTCTGATTCTGATTCTGATTCTGAAATTCGGCCGGATGTCACTCCTTTTAAACTGGATGTACGTAACTTTCCTCTTCCTTTGTCTTGGTGTTCTAAACTAAATACTAGGGCTGTCAATCGATTAAAAATTTTAATCTAATTACATACTCTGATTAATTAACGGTGCCTGAACAGATAGTAAACAGTACTAAACAACAGATGGTGACATTAAAGACCGGCTTGTTTATTGCTAAGGCCATATGGTAAAAATGAAATGAGTTAATGTATAACAACTTACTTCACTAGTAAATTGCTGTTGAACGACAAAAACAACCACCAGATGGGAAAAGGACATTTACAATAACTACAAATGCACCACGAGGCTGTAGTTTACCAGTTTCATTGAACGCACCGTCTGTGTTGTTTTTCCGACAGCAGATGCAGATTGTTACATCCCGCTGTTGAATCCTGTACACATTCAAGAGTCTACAGTAAAACACAGTCAAACTTTACACCGTACAATGTAGCGTTAGCTGTCAGCATTTTAACAGTGTTTAATCCAGCTACTAGCTAGCGGTAGGCTAACGTTAGCTGCTGTCGAGTATAGCTAGTGTTAACTAGCTAGCGGTAGGCTAACGTTAGCTGCGTGCAGCAGCTGCAGATTGTTACATCCCGCTGTTGAATCATGTACACATTCAAGAGTCTACAGTCAAACTTTACACCGTACAATGTAGCGTTAGCTGTCAGCATTTTAACAGTGTTTAATCCAGCTTCTAGCTAGCGGTAGGCTAACGTTAGCTGCGTGCAGCGGTGTTTGTGTTGCCTGTATGGTCTGTTTTCAGAGCATCAGAGAGAAGTGCAGACATATCAGTGGCATCAGATTTCGGTAGCCAGAGTTGGCAGGAAGAAGATTTTTCCAGGCAGCACATTCTCGTCTCCCTCCTTCATTTTACGGTGGCTAGAACAGCTCCGGGTCAAACGTCAATATGGAATTGATTAATCTGCGTTATTGTTTTTAACACGTTATTTTTTCTCAGATTAATTAATCGAAATGAACGCATTGTTTTGACAGCCCTACTAAATACATTTATGAGGACTATGGTTAAAGTGGCTATATGTAACTTTTAGTTTGTGTTGATTTCAACGATCTGGACAAAAGCAGTAGTGTTTTTACCACACTTGCTGTCTTAAAGGTTTAAGAGTTAGCGTTACGGGGAGGTCATATTGCACCGTCTACCTGCCGAAAATCATTCTGTGACTTGGCGGGAAAAATCTGACCCGGGCAGAGGCATAAATAAAAACTATATAAAACTAGAACTGCAAGCAGTTATGACGGGGCCCAAGCCACCCACGCCAGTCGCTCCTGACGCCCCAGGGAGCGCACAAAAGCAGAACCCGAAACCGGGCGGCAGGGAGGCAAACATCGGTAAATATCGAGAGGCGTGAGCCGCGACGTCTGTGGTACGTTGCCGTTGCAAACGTAGCGGTCAACAGTTCAGCTCCACGCATATACAGACTGCCTTTAACAGTGATATACGGATAGGATTGGAGATGAAAAGTTCAACTGACACGTTACCGCGATCAGTTTCGTGGGAAATTAAGAATCAATGCCACTGACATAACCAATCACACTATGACAGACTCTCCACTTAGCACCAACTGCAACGTTTAATTGTAAATGAATGTAGCCTACTGGCAGTCTTACACACGTGGGTGCTCAGTATTTTCGTCGGCGCCTATGAATGGTGTTGATTTTGGATTGAAAAAAGTGAGAGAAAAGAGTTGCATTTGTCCACTGAAGGTTGTAGAAACTTTTTCAAGTGGGTTAGGAACTTTGTTTATTGTAAAAAAACCAGGGGAGCACACAAAAGCAAAAACCAAAACCTAACGGTAGGTGGGAAACATCAGTGTTTCAATATCTTTCTGAAATATTGAGAAGTGTGAGCTGCAAGGTCTGTGGTACATTCCCATTGCAAATATGTCATTAAAATTGAGTAAAAGGGCCAAAACTTGTCTATGTCGATTATAGCGCCCCCTAATTGCTGATCTTTGCCCAATTTGGTAGAGAGACTCCAAGCGGCATGCCGAACTAGCATCACAAGTTTTTTTTATTGGCCAAAACAAATAAATGCTGCTTATAGCGGCCCCTTAAGGCCGACCTTTGCCAAATTTGGTACGGAGCATTGCAGTTGGATGTTGAACAATGATCTCAAGTTATCTGCTGATAACATTTAATTTGGTCGAGATATGATATGATATGTGTGTGGAAGCTAGCTAGGAACATTTGTTTGGTCATCAAATGTGCATACTGTAACGTAGCAAAATTCCTTGAGTAACTTTTGTTCAGGTCGATCTGGAGATGCTACCTACCAGGTTTCGTGCTGATCCGTCGCACGGCCTAGGACAAGTTCGAAAAAACTTGTTGTACTTGTACCCTAGTGGCCATTTTTTGTGAAACGGGTGGGTGACCTTCAGAGGGTCATGATTAACAAGAATCTAAAGTTTGCCGTTGATGGCATTTATTTTGGCCGAGATATGGCAAAGTTGGTGTTTTCGTAGTTAGCTACACAACTTTGTTCGTGCGTAATATGCGCAATTTTTATCCTCTTAAAATAATTTCTATTAACTTTTTGTCAGGCCCATCTGGAGATGCTACCTGCCAAATTACGTGCCGATTGGTTGCAAGGTCTAGGAGGAGTTTGAAAAAGTAGGTTTTTGATAAATCGCGATTTTTAAAAGTTTAGGTGGAAATGGGCGTGGCCTATATCACATGATTCAGTTGGATTTCAGACCAGTCCTGAAAATGGCAACCCCCCCACCATGTACGGTTTAGGCTGTAGTCGGAGTTTTAGGCAGAGAAGAATAATGACTATGATGATGATTAATCAGTAGAAAAACAATATGGTTCTACAGCCCTGCTGTGCAAACGGCATAGCTTTGCTATTGCCTGTTCTTGCAGACTCGGGCCCCTAATTAGGAAAAATATCGTGGTTTGGATTAAAACACTCCCAAGGAACACACATTTCCTTGGTGAAAGTCTTTAGTTTTAGTTTACCCCGAGAAGTGAACTCTGTTAATGCCCACCCCCCCCCCCTCCCCCCCCCACACACACACACACACACACACACACACACACACACACACACACACACAGAAACACACTTATACAGTGTTCATCTTTTCGTAGCTTTTTGAACAAATGGTTCATGAGAACAGCCTGTTATGATCATCAGATGAAACATAAAGTTTCAGAAACACCAAGATTCATTACGGTAAGACAATGTAGAAATTTGAATAGTGAGCGTTTTATTCAAGATTTAATTTCCATAAACTGGGACAGGTTTCAGTTAAAACCCTTTGTTGAAGATGCATGGAACTTTTTTTATACTGAGTTAACTGATGTAATTAATAGACATGCTCCTTGGAAAACCATTAAGGTAAAGGGTACACACTTACCATGGATTAATGGTGATCTTATCAGTCTTTTTAGACAGAGAGACAAGGCCTGGGAAATATATCGCTTATCAAAGGACTCTGATGACTTGATTTCATATAAACTCTAACGGAATACATGTACAACCAAAACCAGAAATGTTAAATCTAAGTACTATAAAGACTGTTTAAATAATGATTTTAATAACCCCAAACAGTTTTGGAATAAAATTAACAGTTTAACTAATAAACCCACTAAAAACTAATTTTCTCATATTACACTCAATAATGAAAATCTCACTGATCCTTCTACAATTGCCAATGCTTTTAGTCAGTACTTTTCTTCTATCAGCAGCTCAAAGTCCTCTTTTTCCCTATCCTGAAATCTAACCTCATAACCCTATATGTCATAGTTCCTTCTCCTTTAGCAGAATTCACCCAGCTGATGTCGAGCAGGTCATTTGTGGATTGAGGCCCAGATGGTTTGGAGATTAAGTTTATTAAAATTGCCTCTCATGTTCTTGCTTATCCTATATCTGACTTGTTTAACCTCTCCTTATCCACATGCACAATTCCATCAATTTGGAAATGTGCCAAAGTTACCCCTTTGCATAAAGGTGGCAACCCCTCTGACCTCAATAATTATAGACCCATTTCCATCATCAACAGCATAGCAAAGGTGTTTGAAAAGCTAATTTTTAATCAAATATCCCAATATGTCAATGACTTTCATATCATATCTCCACACCAATCTGGATTCAGACCAAACAACTCTACAACCACTGCTCGTACGAATCTCACCAATGATATATTCTCTTCTTTAGATAATAACATGCCCATTGGTGCAATTTTCATTGATCTGACAAAGGCTTTTGACATGGTTGATCATTATCTCCTCTTTGACAAACTTTTTGCTATTGGCTTCTCTACATATTCTTTACTATGGTTTAACTCATACCTTCACAATAGACGCCAGTGTGTTTCTTATCCACAAGTTTCCAACGTCCCATGAAACGACCTGGTTTATCTAAAAGCGGACATTGAACCGAGCCAGAGCCTACACGTAGCACATCATAAGGCTTGGGTGCTAGCATCAGTGACAGGTGAAGTACAGACAGCAGGTTGCTCATGTATTGCAGGGCCAGGACGATCTTGTAGTCATGCAGCAGCACTTTTGTGGAAGGTCAGTAAAGTATGGACTATTAGGGGCACAGACATTGTTTATTGTATTGTGATATTAATAATAAATGTTACGTTACTAAACTGTGAGTTGCTACTGTTTGTGCATCTACTATAAATAACAGCACATTTGGAATGTATGAAAACGTACTGTTTTTACTTGTGAATATATGGGGAGGTGGTCAGTTGGTGTTGGAGCAGTCAGGCTTGGGAGTGCTGTGTGTATGTGTGAATGTATTTTGTGTTTTGTATTTACTGTTGTTTTAAAAGACCCCCTCGAAAATGAGATGATTCATCTCAAGGGGTTATCCATCCATCTTCGGCCGCTAGACAGGACATAGTGTATGAAATAATGCAACTAGCTAACAATCTGCTTAAGTCTGGTAATAGTACCACATTTATATGGGTACCAGCTCATATAGGTGTAGGAGGTAATGAATTGGCAGATAAATGTGCGAAGAAAGCAGCAGAGAAGCCTGATATAGAGGTGGATATTAAATACAGTAAAGCTGAAGTCAAAAGTATAATTAAAGCTAAAATAAATGGGAAATGGCAGTTTTTTTGGGATACTTAACAATCTGGGCGGTGATGGTGCAGTGGATATGATGTATGCCTTTGGTCTGGGAGACCTGGGTTTGATTCCCACTGCAATGCATACACAACATACAGTTGCTCCAGAGGCATGAGACCTCTGACATATATAGCATTTGGATGAATGCGTCAGCATTCATCATTCATCCAAATGCTGACGCAAACAGGATCTGGTGAAATTAGTTTTTTCGTTTTTTGTTTTCTTTTTTGAAGATAACTGGGTTAGTAAAAAGAATTTAAGAAAGTGTAGGTTGGCCTCATGATCCACACTCCAGTCCAGATGGTGGCGGTAATGCTCCAAAAAGCTGGTTCCCAACCGCCATACAAAGAAGAAGAAGAAGAAGAAGAAGAAGAAAAAGAAGAAGGAGGAGGCAGGCAGAGGCGTGGTAGTCTACACCTGGTTCACATTAGCTTGATTGACTCTTTGTCCTTTAAAGAGGGCTGGAGATGCAGTTCTGGTGATCTCTCTCGCAATCGTCACATCCAGAAAAGGTTAGTTTTTGAGTTTTGGTTACTTTATTATTCACTTACACTCATGCACTCCCTACACCACTGATGATACTAATTGGTATTGCACCAGTTTGGTATTGCTGATTTGCATTGAGTTGTTTCTCTGGTCGGAGAGGTAAGAAGCCTGAATTGTGACTGGTATAATTGTTTGGGAGGTTCACACATCAGTACTTTTAGTGTGTATAGAGCCAGCATATTTCCATGTGTAAATGGGTGAATTAAGGGTTTATTTCAACCAAACCAGAGTGGTGATTCTTAGAACAGTGAAAGATGAACCAAGACGGCTTTTGGTAGTTTTATTTAGTTTCTGTCCACTTTGAATGAAGTGTTTTACGATGATAAAAGTCCTGATGATTTACATGGAGTCTGGTGGAGTTTGGTGATGGTGATCTCGGGAGTGTTTCATGTTTAACTAAAAGGATCTTACTCTTTAACAAAAGTCTCTCTGTAAGGATCCTTTCCATGATGTAGTCAGACACAAAAATAATCTGATTCTGTCAACGGCAACAACAGAACTTTTAGTGGACGCTAACTGATGCTGAACATTTGTCCTGTAGGGTTACATTACAGCCTGGTTCACAGCTTCATGGTGCAGCGTTCTCCGTTAATGACTTTATTCCCATCAGTCACTTAGCTCAAAAAAGACCACCCTTTATTCAGATTTCTTTGAGTAACTAAACCGCCAACATACTCATGAGATTCACATTATACTAAGCCTTCAGAAAATGCATCAGTACAAAATCAGTGTAATTAAAACAAACAATGAAGCTGAACTTTTGAACTTCTGTCTTAGTTCACCATGATGATGCGTGCAGCCGTGGGTCTCTGGGTCCTAGCAGCGGTGATTGGCGTCAGCAGCGCCGACAGCGTCTCCCTGGTGAACAACGCAAACAAAGAGTTTTCCTTCCGACTCTACAGGAAGTTAGCAGCTGATGCTGACTCACAGGGAAAGAATATCTTCTTCTCCCCGGCTAGCGTGTCGGTCGCCTTGGCTGCATTGTCCGTGGGAGCGCAGGGGGAGACGCACCGTCAGCTTTTCAGTGGTCTGGGTTTCAGCCGCTCCCTCCTGACGCAGACAGATGTGGACCAGGCCTTCCAGACGTTCCTCCAGAGCGCCAACAACCCATCTCAGGACGCCAGCGAAGGGACCGCCGTGTTCGTGGACAACGACTTCAAGCCGAAGCCAAAGTTCCTGCAAACCCTGAAGCAGTCGTACTTTGCAGATGGGTTCAATGTGGACTTCAGCAAAGCTACAGAAAGTGCTGATACCATCAATAAGTATGTAAAGAAGAAGACCAACGGGAAGATTGACAAGCTGGTGGAAAACCTGGATCCAAACAGTCATGTATCTCATCAGCTACATCTACTACAAAGGTAAGAAGGTCCTGTGGGATGAGATCCAGTCAGTCTGTAATCTCATGTAGTAATGTAAGATCTGTTGACATATTTTAAGGGTAAATTAAATGTATGAAGTCACAAGTTTTTGTTTTATTTCTGCTCATTGTCTAACAGGAAAGTGGGTGACTCCATTTGACCCTGAGCTCACCAAGCAGGACGACTTCAATGTGGACAAGAGAACCAAGGTTCAGAGTTTCTCTCTTAATTCAGAAAAAATTATTTGAGTCCCAGTAATTAACAGGGGCAGAGCTAGACAACGTAAACTTTCGGGGTTCAGCCCAAACCTAGAGCGGGGATCTGTTGGGAATTCATTTACCAAAGATGTATAAAGCATTTTTCATGCCGTTAACACAATTTGGAAAAATCTGATGGTTGTAACACCCTAATTTTGTTTTTGACATCTTGCTGCTTTTTTTCAACCTTTTTTTTTGCCGTGTTTTTGACCATCGTCTTCATGTTTAAATTGTCATTGTCCAGGTTCCAGCCATCATGATGAATCGGGAGGATGATTTCCACATCTATCGCGACCGTGAGCTGAAGACAACGGTCCTTCAGCTCCCCTTCAAAAGCTCCTACTCCATGCTGCTTATGTTGCCTGAAGTCATGACAACGCTTGAGAACGCCATCTCCCCGAACCACGTCACCAAATGGCTGAAGGCTATGGTGACACCCAGGTTGGGAAAATCTTAATTTATGCTTCTTATATGTGGAAGGTCTGACACTGAATAAGGTACACAGCTTTGTCCGGTCTTCCCCAAGAAAGACCCCTTAAGTGGTGTGTTCCAGCATCATTCGGACATAGATTTAGTTTTCTAGTGGTGGTGCCCTCTAGTGGTCGTAGTTCTGACGGGAGCAAAGCAGGAAGTAAGGTGAGGAAGTTTAAGAGCTCCAACCCTCCTGGTAAGGAGGTAGGGGGTGGGTCAAACAATAGGACTTTCACTCAGGAGACCGGGGTTCATGTCCCGTTTGGAAAGAAAAGGAAACCGTTTAATTTGATAGTATTTGTCTGTAGTTGTTCATTGCCTTGTAAGCAGAAAGGATCTTACTCTTTAAAAAAAGGTCTCTCTGTAGGGATCCTTTCCATAATGTTGTCAGACACTTAGAAGAATAATCTGAGCCTGTTTGCCTTCCCCCTCCAATGTTTTAGGAGATATGATGTATATATTCCAAAGTTCTCCATCAAGACTTCCTACAACCTGAACGATGTGCTGTCAGAAATGGGAATGACAGACATGTTTGGTGATCGTGCAAATTTGAGAGGCATTTCAGAGGTTCAAGGACTGGTAGTCTCACAAGTAAGTAAACGGAGCATATGTTATTTCACACATTCCATTTGTCTGTCGTCTCACTTACTCTGCGTTGCACCGCAGGTTGTGCACCAAGCTACGCTTGATGTGGATGAAGCCGGAGCCACCGCTGCAGCTGCCACAGGCATCGGCATCGGACTGACTGCCCTCCTGGCCCCTGTCCCTATATTGAAGTTCAATCGTCCATTTATGGTCATCATCGCTGAACGCAACACGGAGAAAATCCTCTTCTTGGGAAAGATTATCAAGCCAACCATCTGATGGATCATGACTTTGTTTGCTCGAGCACAGCTGTTGCATCTTCATATAAAGGATTCAGAAAAACTTGTTTTGTCTCTTGCTTTATTGAGAGTGTAAGCTGTTTTTATATAATTATCTTTGAGGGTAAAATAATGTAGGGATAAAATATATGAACTTCCATAAGCATTTGGTTTTCATTTATAACAGATCAGATTTTAAAAATACAACAGAGCTCAACCGTGAACACTCACTTTTTGAAACACTCTGGTTCTGGCAGCGGTGGCAGAAGTACTAAAATCTTGTACTTAAGTACAAGTACTACTTTGACACTGAAAGTACAAGTCCTGCATTGAAATGTTACTTCAGTAAAAGTCTATGTATCATCAGGAAAATGTACTTAAAGTATAAAAGTGAAAGTACTTAAAGGAGAATTCCGGTCGATTTCAAAACGTAGTTCTGTTTGTATATTCGGAGTGCTGTCAGTAGCGAGAAACTATCAGTGTTGCCTACACTGTGTTATCCTCCTGCTACCTTCTTCAGCCAGAAGGCTGAAACGGGGCAAGTTTCAAATATGCTTTTAGCCTCTTAACATGTTCGAGATGTCATTACAAGTGCCTACCCATGTGAAGTGATTCCTTCCGTTAATACCGTGAGAGATAGGACATCCTGTGCAACAATGTGTGTGTAAAAATTGTCAGGACAGTAGCTGGCAGAAGAAGGCCTGTTTGTTATTCTCAAGGTATTTCTGGAACCACTGAATGTCCCCCCCCCCCCCCCAATGTTTTAGGAGATATGATGTAGTTCTCCATCAAGACTTCCTACAACCTGAACGATGTGCTGTCAGAAATGGGAATGACAGACCTGTTTGGTAATCGTGCAAATTTGAGAGGCATTTCAGAGGAGCAAGGACTGGCAGTCTCAGAAGTAAGTGAACGGAGCATATGTTTTATTTCACACATATTCCATTCATCTCACTTTCTCTGCGTTGCACCGCAGGTTGTGCACAAAGCTACACTGGACGTGGACGAGGCCGGAGCCACCACTGCAGCTGCCACAGTCATCGGGATCGAACTGACTGCCCTCCCGGCCCCTGTGCCTTTGTTGAAGTTCAATAGTCCATTCATGGTCCTCATCACTGAAAGCAACACTGAGAAAATCCTCTTCTTGGGGAAAATTATCAACCCAACCATCTGATGGATCATCACTTTGTGTTTGCTCGAGCACAGCTGTTGCATCTCATATAAAGGAGTCAGAAAAACTTGTCGTCTCTTGCTTTGAGTGTGAACAGTTTTTATATAATCTTTTGAAGGTAAAATAATGTAGGGATAAAATATGATCAACTTCCATAAGCATTTGGTTTTCATTTATAACGATCAGATTTTGAAAATACAATAGAGCTGAACAGTGGGCAATCACTTTTCAGCTCTATTGTATCTAACCCACTTTTTGAACCGTTCTGGGAGCAGTGGCAGAAGTATTAAAATCCTTTTACTTGAGTAAAAGTACTACTTCCACACTGTAACAGTAAAAGTCCTGCATTGAAAATGTTATGTAAAAGTCTGTATCAGGAAAATGTACTTAAAGTGTAAAAGTTAGAAATACTTAATGCAGAAAAATCCTCACATTTTGGAAACAGGAAACTGTTGATTTCGTACAGGCTTGTCTTCTACACGATCAGAAACTTTGTTTGAAAACCTCACAGCTCGGGGTCAGTCTACCTTGGATGGTTTAGACATTGTGGTTACTCAAAATCCTTATAGAGAAAATGAATTGGATTTTTAAAGTTGAGGTGAAACAAAAGTGAGGGTGAATGCTGTATGTTCAAAGGCTGATGGTACACTGGATTGCTCTCTTGAATGTGTAAGAAGTAGTTGAAGTACAAGTTAAATAATACAAATGTTTGAAAGATGGGCAATATGTTTTTAGAAAAAGCTGACTCTAAACTGGAAATTGCTTAAATGTGTAAGAAGTAGGTAAAGTAGTAACAATTATTCATTAGCTCTGTGTTACCAACTTTAGTTAAAGGTTGACATGACTTCTCCCGTCTCAGTTATTTTCAGAGAGATGAGGCCAGGGAGCACCTTTAAAACTCCTGCTTCTAGCTCAAAACCCGTTACTCCTATCGCTTAATGTTTAATACCCTGAGAGATAGGACCCTGCTGAACATCCTGTGCAACAATGGTGTGTGTACTGTAAAAATGTCAGGACAGTAGTAGGCAGAAGAAGGCCTGTTTCTGTTATTCTCCAGGTATTTCTGGAACCAGTTAATACAGGGTAGTGTACTCACTGAGTAAACAAGGCAGCTTGGCTCTTAACGGCAAGTTGGCTAAAGGTTGAGGGGGAGCATGGCTGTCATCAAGATGTCTTGTATAGCAACAAGTGACAAGTCTGTAAGTGAAAGCTGCATTTTGTACACAGTATGCAACTTGTGTTATAGTGGAATGTGGATAAATCAGAAAGTTATAAAACAAATTGTATGCAAGCGGGTTTGTGTGTTGAAAAAAGGATACAGAAGAATAATAAAGATATAGAATAACAGGTAAAAAGAAAAAAAAAAGCTAAATGCTGGTTTTTCCTGTTCCAACAATCACTACTCTGGTTTATACACCAGCAGCATTCTTATACAGCAGCTGTCAAAATGAATGCAGCAAAAAAAAAACGTGGAATGCTTAAGAATTACAGTGCTTAACTTTTTGTGGTTCATGAGAACAGGATGTTATGATCATCAGATGAAAAAGTATACAGTTTCAGAAACATTTAAAAGTTACATATAGTCAAATAAAGTAAAATTACTGGTAATAAAATCTACTCAAGGAAAAAAATAAAATAAAAAAAAAATAAAAGGTAGCTCCTTAAAAATGTACTGTAAAAAGTTACTCAATTACGTTTTAACAGCGGTGGGGAAATATACTTTTTTTATCTTCTTTCGTCTTATTTAAACTTATTATGCTTATGTAATTAAATCTCAGTCTTCTGTGCTTTGACAAGTAAACAAAGACGCTTTCAATGTTAGTTTGTTGACGGATACAAAACATTAGAGATCTTTTTTTATTTACTCAGTAACGGATGTGATTTAAAATGTAGCAACGTACAATACTGCAAACAAAACATACTTGAGGAAAAGTTAAAGTACACATTTTAAAAACTACCTTAAAAAGTAAAAGTACACAAAAAATCTACTCCATTACAGTAATGTGAGTAAATGTAATTCTTTACTTTCCACCTCTGGACTTACATGTTCTTTTGTTCACCATTTTGGTGGAAATGGGCTTCCACAATAATTGATTGTTTGATTGTTTATTTTGTTTATCTGTAACCCACAACAATCAAGCCTAAAGGTCCATATTCTGAATTTTTATCGGAATTCTCAGAGTTTTTATCATGTGTAGTCCTAAAATCAGACAAAGTACTTATTGTAGGTGATTTTAATATCCATGTGGACGTTGACAGCAATAGCCTTAGTACTGCTTTCAACTCACTACTAGAAGCCTGGAGCCTGATCTTATTACTCCTACCCTTTTTACATGAATTATATTCTTTCATACGAACATGAAAGTTACAGAAACTAAGTATACACTATATAACCCAGTACAACACAAACATTCCAATACATTTTGTGTACCTTCTGATATTCACACTTCTGTTTTATATTTGTTAATCACCTTATGTTTAAATACTTTTTTTAATCGGTCGATTGTGTTAGACATTTTCATGTCAATTTCTAATTCATTCCACAATTTAACTCCATACACTGAAACACATCTTTGTTTTACATTTGTTCTGCTATATAATTTTGTGAAAATACAGCTTCCCCTCAGTTTATATTGACATTCTCTCATTTGACACAGCCTCTGGATACAGTCTGGCAATATGTTATTATGTACTTTGTACATTAGTGATGCTATTGTAAGGTAGACAAGTTCACTAAATTTAAGTATCTGTAAGTTTATAAATAACTGATTTGTTGGTTCATGATAATTTGCCCCATTTATGATTCTGATTGCTCTCTTTTGAAGTAAAAAAATTGGATTTGTGTTTGTCTTATATGTTTTCCGACAAACTTCCACACCATAAATTACATTTGAGAGATTGATATAATAAATGTAATGAATTTCTATTAAGAATATCTTTGGTCCATTGCTATGGACCTTGATATTTTAGTTTTAATATGATTAACATGATGTGTTTTCAGCATATTTTGTGATCTATGACAACTCCCAGAAATCTGTTTTCATATACTCTTTCTATTTCAATATTATCTAACATAATATGTCTAAAATTCTTGAAATTCCGATGTCCAAATATTATGTATTATTTTATTTATATTCAGTGACAGCCTGTTAAGATTAAACCATCATTTTAAAGAGTCTAGTTCAGTTTTCACTTTATCCAAAAGATTTTTGCCAGAACAAATTTTCTTTTTAGATCCACGAAAACACCTACAGTGAATTCCTTATTATCCATAGCTGTAGATATATTTGTTCTATTAGCTCCATCACTGCCATTGTAATGGACCGGTTTGATCTGAAGCCATATTGATGTTCACTCAGTAGACTGTGTTTTTCTATGAAATGATCGAATCTATGGATAAAAAGCTTTTCTAATATTTTTGAGAATTGTGGAAGGAGAGAAATTGGTCTGCAGTTTGAGAAAGAGTGCTTATCTCCATTTTTGTAGATGGGAATGACCTTGGCAATTTTCATTTGATTTGGAAAACGATTTACGTTACGTTTGTAACGATTGATTAAAGATATAAGTCAGGGGTTTCTCTATTCTATGTAAAATGTTTTTAACTAAAGCCATGTCAATACAATTACTATCAGTGCAGATTTCTTATTCTTGGACTTATTTACCACATCAATTATCTATTTCCTCAATTCTCCTCAATAATTTATTTTAATAATATTTTTATTTATATCCTCTGTTATTACTGGATCAACAATTTCTTTTGCTAAATTTTAGCCAACATTCACAAAATGGTCATTGAATTCATTAGCAGTCTCCTTTGTGTCTGTTATTAGTGATTGGTTGTTTTTATTAAAGTGGTCTGGGTAATCTGATTACCTTTTTTGATTTTGTTGTTTAGCAACCTTCTATGTGCCCTGCTTGTCGTTTCTGTACTGTACTAATTGTTTATTGAAATAATCCTTTTTATTTATTCTCAATATGCTAGTCAATTTATTTGTATATTTCTTATATTTATTTTCTGCTTCCTTTGTTCTAAATTGTAGAAACTGCTTGTATAATAAAAACAAATTACAAGAATTTTCTAGTCCCCTAGTAATCCAGGGTTTGTCTTCATATTTTTTTGTCCTTAGTGATTGTAAGCCACTCCTCCCACTCATATTAATACTCAAATTCCTAGAGGCTCAGGCCGAGGAGGGGGAGTTGCAGCCATATTTGACTCAAACCTGTTAATTAATCCTAAACCTAAACTAAATTATAACTCTTTTGAAAATCTTGTTCTTAATCTTCAGCATCCAACATGGAAAACAGTACAGCCTATTATATTTGTTGTTGTCTACCGAGCACCAGGTACATATTCTGAATTTTTATCGGAATTCTCAGAGTTTTTATCATGTGTAGTCCTAAAATCAGACAAAGTACTTATTGTAGGTGATTTTAATATCCATGTGGACGTTGACAGCAATAGCCTTAGTACTGCTTTCAATTCACTGCTAGATTCAATTGGTTTCAGTCAGAGTGTGCATGAGGCCACGCACTGTTTTAACCACACCCTTGACCTTGTGCTGGCATATGGCATCAAAATTGAAGACGTAATAGTATTCCCGCAAAATCCTTTATTATCAGACCACTTCTTAATAACTTTCGAATTCTTACTACCCGATTATACGAAATTAGATAAAAGCTTCTACGCTAGAAGCCTATCTGACAGTGCTATAGCTAAATTTAAGGAAGTTATTCCAACAGCACTAAACTCATTACCGTGCCGTAATATAACAGAGGATCTTTATGTAAACTTTAGTCCCTCTCAAATTGATAATTTCGTAGACGGTGCTACGGCCTGCCTACGGACTACTTTAGACTCTGTGGCTTCCCTTAAAAAGAAGACGATGAAGCAAAGGAAACTAGCACCTTGGTATAACTCCCAAACTCGTAAATTAAAGCAAATCTCGTGCAAACTTGAAAGTAAATGGCGTTCCACCAAACTGGAAGAATCTCGTTTAGACTGGCAAGACAGTCTGAAAACCTATAGGAAGACCCTAAGAAAGGCCAGATCAGACTATTATTCATCACTAATAGAAGAAAATAAGAACAACCCAAGGTTTCTTTTCAGCACTGTAGCCAGGCTGACAGATAGCCACAGCTCTATTGAGCCATCTATACCTATAGCTCTGAGTAGTGATGACTTCATGAGTTTCTTTAACGATAAAATTATAACAATTAGAGATACTATTCATCACCTCTTGCCCTCAACCTCTAATGGGTCACCTTTAACTGACAGACTGCTAGAAAGAACGACTAGACCTGACATATACTTAGATTGCTTTTATCCTATAAACCCTTAACAATTAATGCTAAAGGTGTCTTCAGCAAAGCCATCTACCTGTCTCTTGGACCCCATCCCAACGAGGCTACTTAAAGAAGTGTTACCCGTGGTTAACACTTCATTGCTAGATATGATAAATATGTCTTTATTGACAGGTTATGTACCGCAGTCATTTAAAGTAGCTGTGATAAAACCTCTATTGAAAAAACCCACCCTCGATCCTGAGGTCTTAGCCAACTATAGACCTATATCTAACCTTCCCTTTCTCTCCAAGATCCTTGAGAAAGTAGTCGCTAATCAGTTATGTGATTTTCTACATAGCAATAGCTTATTTGAGGACTTTCAGTCAGGATTTAGAAAGCATCATAGCACAGAGGCGGCACTGGTGAAAATTACTAACGACCTTCTAAGTGCTTCAGACAAAGGACTTGTCTCCGTACTTGTCTTATTAGATCTTAGTGCTGCATTCGATACTATTGACCATACCATCCTGTTACAGAGATTGGAACATTTAGTTGGCATTAAAGGAATCGCACTAAGCTCGTTTAAGTCCTACTTCTCTGATCGATCGCAATTTGTTAATGTTAACAATAAACCCTCCAATTACGCTAAAATTAACCATGGCGTTCCTCAAGGCTCAGTGCTTGGACCAATTCTATTCTCCTTATATATGCTTCCTCTAGGCAATATTATTAGGAAACACTCAATTAACTTTCACTGTTATGCGGATGACACCCAATTATATCTGTCAATCAAGCCAGACGAAACCAGCCAGTTAGCTAAACTTCAAGCATGCATTAAAGATATAAAATCATGGATGGCCTACAATTTCCTGATGTTAAACTCAAACAAAACCGAAGTTATTGTGCTGGGCCCGAAACACCTCCGAACTTCATTATCCGAAAACATAATTACTCTGGATGGCATTGCCCCGGCCTCCAGTACTACTGTCAGAAATCTAGGAGTTATTTTTGATCAGGATTTATCCTTCAATGCCCATCTAAAACAAACCTCTTGAACAGCCTTTTTTCACCTTCGTAACATTGCTAAAATTAGGAACATCCTGTCTCAAAACGATGCTGAAAAACTAGTCCGTGCATTCGTTACTTCCAGGCTGGACTACTGTAATTCCTTATTATCAGGATGCTCAAATAAGTCCCTTAGGACTCTCCAGCTGATCCAGAATGCTGCAGCACGTGTTCTGACAAGAACTAAGAAAAGAGATCATATTTCTCCTGTATTAGCTTCTCTCCATTGGCTTCCTGTAAAATCCAGGATTGAATTTAAAACCCTTCTTCTGACCTATAAAGCTCTAAATGGTCAAGCTCCTTCATATCTTGAGGACCACTTAGTTCCTTATTGTCCCACTAGAGCACTACGCTCCCAGAATGCAGAGTTACTTGTGGTTCCTAGAGTCTCTAAAAGTAGAATGGGAGGCAGAGCCTTCAGCTATCAGGCTCCTCTCCTGTGGAACCAGCTCCCAATCTGGGTTCGGGGGGCAGACACCGTCGCTACATTTAAGACTAAACTGAAAACTCTCCTCTTTGATAAAGCTTATAGTTAGGGAGTGAGGAGTTGCAGTGAACACCTAGACCGGCGGGGCAGGGTGTATTGCTGCAGACACAGCACCCCTGCTTTTCTCTGCTTCTCTTTACAGTCATCAGATTTACCTATCGTATAATCAATAATACAGTGCCTCTCCTAGTTATGCTACTATAATTCTAGACTGCCGAGGAAGTTCCTTCCTTCTTATGACACGCTCTTTTCTTTTGTTTCCTTTCAATTCAATTCAATTCAATTTTATTTATAGTATCAAATCATAACAAGAGTTATCTCGAGACACTTTACAGATAGAGTAGGTCTAGACCAAACTCTGTACTTTACGAAGCCCCAACTATTACAGTGGTTGCCTCAAGAGCAAGCATTAGCAGTAGCTATTGCGACAGTGGCAAGGAAAAACTCCCTTTTTTTTTTGTTAGGAAGAAACCTCGGACAGACCCAGACTCTTGGTAGGCGGTGTCTGACGGCACCAGTTGGGGGAGTGGTGAATGGTGGCAATAATAGTCATAATAAAGATAGTGAAGCAGTGATCACAATGGTAGTCATAGTAGTTCATGTCATAGTAGGGCACAGCAGGGCGTTACGGGGTGTAGTGTGGCACAGCAGCCTGGGTGGACGCGGTTGGACGCGGCAGGACGCAGTCGGACACTGCGGGGAAACGCAGAGCGTAGCAGGGTGTAGTAAGTCCATAGCGTCAGCTGCACCCAGGACCCCGGTGTAGGTGCCACCCAATTCCAAGGCGATGTTCTGGGTGAAGAAGAAGCAAAGGGACTCCGGGGAGAAAACTCCCCAGAGATAGGTTAGTAACAGGCATTTCTGGGACTAAGATGCACACAAAAGGAGACAAGTGAAAAGAGAGAAGAGGGAGCGGCTCATTGTGTCCTTGGAAGGAGCTTCCCACAGCAGTCTAGAGTTATAATAGTATAACTAAGAGAGGCAGGCTAAAGAGAGGGGCCCTGGACCGGGCTCGTACTCTCCCCTGCCGGAACGGGCTTGTACTTCCTGCCTCCCTCTACTCTACTCTACTATGCTGCAACTCCTCACTCCCTAACTATAAGCTTTATCAAAGATGATGGTTTTCAGTTTATTCTTAAATGTGGCGACGGTGTCAGCCCCCCGAACCCAAGTTGGGAGCTGGTTCCACAGGAGAGGAGCCTGGTAGCTGAAGGCTCTGGCTCCCATTCTACTTTTAGAGACTCTAGGAACCACAAGTAGCTCTGAGTTCTGGGAGCGTAGTGCTCTAGTGGGACAATAAGGTACTAAAAGCTCTTCTATGTATGATGGTGCTTGACCATTTAGTGCTTTGTAGGTCAGGAGAAGGATTTTAAATTCAATCCTGGATTTTACAGGAAGCCAATGCAGAGAAGCTAATACAGGAGAAATGTGATCTCTTTTGTTAGTTCTTGTCAGAACACGTGCTGCAGCATTCTGGATCAGCTGGAGGGTCTTGAGGGACTTATTTGAGCAGCCTGATAGTAAAGAATTACAGTAGTCCAGCCGGGAAGTTACGAATGCATGGACTAGTTTTTCAGCATCGTTTTGAGACAGGATGTTCCTGATTTTGGCAATGTTACGAAGATGGAAAAAGGCTGTTCTTGAGGTTTGTTTTAAGTGGGCGTTAAAGGATAGATCCTGGTCAAAAATGACTCCTAGATTTCTGACAGTAGTGCTGGAGGCCAGGGCAATACCATCTAGGGTAGCTATATATTTAGATAATGAAGTTCGGTGGTGCTTGGGTCCCAGCACAATAACTTCCGTTTTGTTTGAGTTCAACATCAGAAAATTGTGGGTCATCCAGGATTTTATATCTTTAATGCACGCTTGAAGTTTAGCTAACTGACCGCTTTCGTCTGGCTTGATTGACAGATATAATTGGGTGTCGTCTGCGTAACAGTGAAAGTTAATTGAGTGTTTCCTAATAATATTGCCTAGAGGAAGCATATATAAAGAGAATAGAATTGGTCCAAGCACTGAGCCTTGAGGAACGCCATGGCTAACTTTAGCGTATTTGGATGGTTTATCGTTAATATTAACAAATTGGGATCGCTCAGAAAAATAGGACTTAAACCAGCTTAGTGCGATTCCTTTAATGCCAACTAAATGTTCCAGTCTCTGTAAGAGGATGGTATGGTCAATAGTGTCGAATGCAGCACTAAGATCTAATAAGACAAGTACGGAGACAAGTCCTTTGTCAGCAGCAGTTAGAAGGTCGTTAGTGATTTTCACCAGTGCCGTCTCTGTGCTATGATGCATTCTAAATCCTGACTGAAAGTCTTCAAATAGACTATTTCTATGCAGAAAGTCACACAATTGATTAGCGACTACCTTCTCAAGGATTTTGGAGAGAAACGGGAGGTTAGATATAGGTCTATAGTTGGCTAAGACCTCAGGGTCGAGGGTGGGTTTTTTCAGAATAGGTTTTATCACAGCTACTTTAAAAGACTGCGGTACGTGACCCGTTAATAAGGACATATTGATCGTATCTAGTAATGTGGTGTTGACCACAGGTAGTGCTTCTTTAAGTAGCTTCGTTGGAATGGGGTCTAAGAGACAGGTAGTTGGCTTAGCTGAAGAGACCCTTAACATTAATTGTTGGAGGTCTAAAGGATAAAAGCCGTCTAAATAAGTATCAGGTCTTATCGTTCTCTCTAGCCCTCCTGCGCCCAATGGTGAGTCGTTGGAAGCTGTGGGCAGAAGGTGATGAATTTTTTCTCTAATTGTTATAATTTTATCATTAAAAAAGGTCATGAAGTCATCACTGCTCAGAGCTATAGGAATAGATGGCTCAATAGAGCTGTGACTATCTGTCAGCCTGGCTACAGTGCTGAAAAGAAACCTTGGGTTGTTCTTATTTTCTTCTATTAGTGTTGAGTAATAGTCTGATCTGGCATTTCTGAGGGCCCTCCTATAATTTTTTAGACTATCTTGCCAATCCACACGAGATTCTTCCAGTTTGGTGGAACGCCATTTACTTTCAAGTTTTCGTGAGATTTGTTTTAATTTGCGAGTTTGGGAGTTATACCAAGGTGCTAGTTTCCTTTCCTTCATCATCTTCTTTTTGAGAGGAGCAACCGAGTCTAAAGTAGTCCGTAGGCAGGCCGTAGCAGCGTCTACAAAGTTATCAAGTTGGGAGGGACTAGAGTTAACGTAACAGTCCTCTGTTATATTAAGGCATGACATTGAGTTAAGTGCTGTTGGAATAGCTTCCTTAAATTTAGCTATAGCACTGTCAGATAAGCATCTAGTGTAGAAACTTTTATTTAATTTCGTATAGTCTGGTAGTAGGAATTCGAAAGTTATTAAAAAATGGTCTGATAATAAAGGATTCTGCGGAAATACTATTAAATCGTCAATTTTGATGCCATATTCTAGCACAAGGTCGAGGGTGTGGTTAAAACAGTGCGTGGCCTTATGCACCCTCTGACTGAAACCAATAGAATCTAGCAGTGAATTGAAAGCAGTACTAAGGCTATTGCTCTCAATGTCCACATGGATATTAAAATCACCTACAATAAGTACTTTGTCTGATTGAAGGACTACGCATGATAAAAACTCTGAGAATTCAGATAAAAACTCAGAATATGGACCTGGTGCTCGGTAAACAACAACGAATATAATTGGCTGTACTGTTTTCCATGTTGGGTGTTGAAGATTAAGAACAAGGCTTTCAAACGAGTTATAATTTAGTTTAGGTTTAGGATTAATTAACAGGCTCGAGTCAAATATGGCTGCAACTCCCCCTCCTCGGCCTGAGCCTCGTGGAATTTGGGTATTATTATGACTGGGAGGAGTGGCTTCGTTTAAACTAACATATTCGTCATGGCCCAGCCAGGTTTCGGTGAGGCAGAATAAATCAATGTGGTTATCTGATATCAATTCGTTTACCAATAATGCTTTCGATGACAGAGATCTAATATTTAATAGCCCACATTTGATTTTCCTATTCTGTTCTGTCGTTGCAGTGGTTGTTTTAATTCCAATTAGGTTGTTTAGTATAGCACCTCTTTTATTAGTGTTTGGTTTAAACGGTCTCAGTCGGGGGACAGACACGGTGGTTATGGGATTATGAATGGGTGATTGCTCTGAAGGGAGCACAGAGGGGCGTATAGCGCTGTATCTCTGATTATTGACTTTGGGAGAGTGTGTCTGGTCAGTGTGCTTGTGGGAGTGTTTACGGGATGTAAACAGTCAATCAGAGGTCTGGGTATGCAGGGCGTGGTGCAAATTTCCACGTAGCATCTGGCTTCCGCGTGTATTGGGATGAATCCCATCCCTGCTGAACAGGGAGCCACGTTCCCAAAACAGATTGAAGTTGTCAATAAAACCTATCCTGTGAATGCTGCATGTGAGCTGGAGCCAGGTGTTAAGGGAGAGTAGTCTGCTAAAGAGGCCTGATCCGCGACCTAGAGATGGAAGTGGGCCCGAAATAAAAACCGACTTCCCAGTGCTTTTTAAAGCCTCAATGAGAGTGGTAAAGTCTCGCCTTGTGCGCTCACACTCCTGAATCCGAGTGGACATGTCGTTATGTCCACAATGGACCACGATGCGTTTGATAGAGGTCGGAAATGAGGGTATCAGGTCCATAACTTTAGCCAGGATGTCTGCAACTTTGGCTCCGGGAAAACAGTGTGTGACAGCATTATGAAACCGTAGGTCTCTAGTGATGGAGTCCCCAATAATTACTGTGGTTAGGGGGAAGAGCGGACGAGGAGTGGGGGGGGTGTGGGTAGCCGGTGACGGGAGCAAAACAGTCAGTGTCGGTTTCAGATGGGCAGGGAAAAGAAGAGGAAGAATGCTTACCGTTCGGTTGTGGAGATTGTTTTTGAGGAACGTTGTCATTTGGCTGATCCAGGCAGTGTAGGCCACCGGACCGTCTGACTACCGCATCCCTCAGAAGCTTTCGCCGCGCGGTAGCAATCGTCTTCCGTGACGACGGCTGGTCAGTCTGCTTTGAAGCGGGGCGAGCCCGGTGAGCCGCACTGGCCACCACCGGCTCCGACTCCGACAAAGCATTGAAGCGGTTGGAGAGGCTGAGGGCAGGAGGCGATGGAGCCCTACCCGAGGCTCTCTTTCGGCCGCAAACCACCTCAGTCCAGGGTGGCTTGATAACCGGTGTCGAGCAGGACGATGGGCGTGGGCAGGCAGCTGGGTCCCATGGCGCGGTATCCTGGAAGGCCGCCGAGAGAGATGAGATCCGGAGCGACTGATTATGAGCCACGTCCAAGCAGGCGGTTAACAAAGCATCTTTGGTTTTTAAGTCCTCGGAAAGCCGACGAACATCTTCCCTGAGGTCAGCAATTTCTTTGTTTGTATTATTGAACAACGAGGAAATCCTGAGGGGGAGTGGGGACTCGCCAGGTGTAGAGGTAGCCATGAAGCTAGCGTTAGTTTAGCCGGTAGGCCTAGTCTTGATAAATTAGCGTGAGGCTAATACTTACTTACACGTAAAAATGTGTCTTTGGTTTTAAAAACACTTTATTAGTATAATAAAAACTAGGCGATAGAGCCGACTGTTAGGTAGGAGGTTGAAGGCAGCTGCCGGCTGCCTCGTCCCCGCCGACTGCTGTCGCTTGTGGATGACGTTCGCTTGTGGATGACGTGCAGCAGCTCGTCGACAGAAATGGCAGTCAATGGGATGCTACAGCAGGTGATGGCTTGATAGCTTTCATGCATATCCTGTCCCAGAAGTGCTTGTTACTAACCTAGCTCTGGGGAGTTTACTCCCCGGAGTCCTTATGTTTCTTCTTCACCCAGAACATCGCCTCAGATTAGGGTGACACCAAGACCTGGGTCTTGGGTGCAGCTGTGGCTATGGACCTGCTACACCCTGCTATGCTCTGCGATTCCCTGCAATGTCCGGCTACGTCCTGCTGCATCCACCGCGTCCACCCATGCTCTGCTGTGCCACGCTACATCCCGTACCGTCATAACCCCAACCGTCAGACACCGCCCACCAAGAGTCTGGGTCTGCCGAGGTTTCTTCCTAAAAGGGAGTTTTTCCTCGCCACTGTCGCAATAGCCACTGCTAATGCTTGCTCTTGGGGGAACTATTGGAATTGTTGGGGCTTTGTAAATTATAGAGTGTGGTCTAGACCTACTCTATCTGTAAAGTGTCTCGAGATAACTCTTGTTATGATTTGATACTATAAATAAAATTGAATTGAATTGAATTGAATTGAAAGTGCAATTTTTGTCATACAGAGTTGTAAATGTAGACAAGAATTCATCTTAGGCTTTATTTGGGTCATGATTTAAATAGACCTCTGTCCAGCTTTGCTGCCTTAACCCCTCCTTAAGGTTCTCTATGGCGTCAGGTGTTTTTTCCAAGTCAACTTAGCAGTTTTTGAGTTTCTCTGTGTATTTTCCTTTGAGAAATGTTGCAGGGTTGCAAACACGGGAATATGGTCACTTATATCATTGATAAGCAATCCACTTAGTACTCTATTTCCAATTTCATTGGTAAAGATGTTATCAATTAAGTTGTATAATCAGTTGTTATTCTAGTTGGCTTTAAGATTGAAGGTACTAGACCTATATTATACATTGTGTTGATAAAATCTCTGCTGGGATTGTGTTCCTTTAACTTTAACAAATTACATTAAAGTCTGTTATCATACATGTCAACCATCTTTTCATTAAATGTAACAAGACAAGATCCAAGTGTTCTATAGATGCAGTTTATTAATATATTCTTAGTTTTCTCCAACTCTATTTCTAACGTGCATATTCCATGATATTTTTCATTTTTGTTGACATTTCCCTTACTTTTTTACACTTAAATTTGTTGTTCACAAATAATGCAACACCACCTCCATTTTTGTTTTCTCTGTCACCTTCCATGTTAAATGGAAAGGAATAATCCTTATCAGGTCTCATCATTGTCCCCATTCAGCAGTGCAGTTAAATAATTTTGCATCATTTCCATGTCATAAATTTGTATTTAGTTTTTCTTCCGTAGAAAGCATGCCTTCCATAAAGTCTGCACACGAAAAAATAAGTGTAGCATTTTGATTGATTGTGTTTGGAAAAGTAAAGCAAGTCACTTCCTGGTAGATTTTTGTCTCTTAGGTAGAGAATTGTGTGTAGTATTTTGAATAAAGTGTTTTATGCAATTGAAATCTGAGTGAAAGGCTGAGAAATAGCTTATGGTTTTGAAGATTTGGTGTGTAGTTTTGCACTTTGAGTAAGAGGTTTCAAAAATTGTGTGACATGAAAATATTTTGTGTGCAAGCAGTTGGAGAAAACTGTAATAAAGTCTGCACACAAAAAAAACAGTCACTTGCATCCGTCAGCTTGTGTTTCTGTCTATGAAACACCAGGGGGCGCTGTCGGAAAACTATACTGGCTGTGTGCTTTTATTTCGCTTCCAGTGGAGTTGATTTTTCTTTTAAAAAGACTTTATTATTCAAGTAAAAATAGACTTTATTAATCCCAAATTTGGAAATGACTGTTACAGCCGCAAGTTACAGGGAGACTCTCACACACACACACACACACACACACACACACACACACACACACACACACACACACACACACACACACACACACACACACACACACACACAATTCACACAATTGTGATTACCCCTCCCTCTCATGTGAGCTGGGTAGGAGGCAGGCAGAGGTGTGGTAGTCTACACCTGGTTCACATTAGCTTGATTGACTCTTTGTCCTTTAAAGAGGGCCGGAGATTCAGCTCTGGTGATCTCTCTCTCAATCCTCACATCCAGAAAAGGTTTGTTTTGGTTTGCTTGAATTTGAGCTGGTTCATGACAAAGTTCTCTTAATATTTAGTGTTTGAGTTAGACTTTTGTTACTTTAAGTGTAATTGGTATTGTATGAGTTGTTTCTCTGGTCGTAGAGGTAAGAAGCCAGGCTGTGTTTCTGAATTGTGACTGGTGTAATTGCTTGGGAGATTCACACTTCAGTACTTTTTAGTGTGTATAGAGCCAGTGTATTTCCTCATGTAAATGGGTGTATTAAGTTTTTATTTCAACCAAACCAGAGTGGTGATTGTTGGAACAGTGGACAACCAATCCTGTAGGTTTACATTGCAGCCTTGTTAACTGCTGCTGGTTACAGCGTTGTTGCTCAATACTGGACCAGTTTCAAAGGTTTTTGTTCACATCAGTCACTTAGACATAAATGAATAGGGAAATATGGTCCAGCTTGAAACATACCACCCTTTAATCAGTTCTTTGAGAGTAACTAAACAGCCCACATAATCATCAGATTCACATACTACACTTCAGAAAATACCTCCCAGTACAATCAGTTTCCTCATTTAAACAAACGATTTCAGCTGAACTTTTGAACTTTTTGTATTAGTTCACCATGATGATGCGTGCAGCCGTGGGTCTCTGGGTCCTATCAGCGGTGATCTGCGTGGGCAATTCGGGTCGTGAAAACCTCAAGGCCGTCCCAGACACTGAAGTGGACATCAGCGTCTCCCTGGTGAACGAAGCAAACAAAGGGTTTTCCTTCCGACTCTACAGGAAGTTAGCAGCTCATGCTGACTCACAGGGAAAGAATATCTTCTTCTCCCCGGCTAGTGTGTCGGCCGCCTTGGCTGCGTTGTCCGTGGGAGCGCAGGGGCAGACGCACCGCCAGCTTTTCAGTGGTCTGGGTTTCAACAGCATCCTTCTGACGCAGACTGATGTGGACCAGGCCTTCCAGATGTTCCTCCAGAGCGCCAACAACCCATCTCAGGAGGACGCCAGCAAAGGGACCGCTGTGTTCGTGGACGATGACTTCAAGCCCAAGCCAGAGTTCCTGCAGACCCTGAAGCAGTCGTACTTCGCAGATGGGTTCAATGTGGACTTCACCAAAGCCACAGAAAGTGCTGATGCCATCAATAAGTACGTGGCGGAGAAGACCAACGGGAAGATTGACAAGCTGGTGAAAGACCTGGATCCAAGCACAGTCATGTATCTAATCAGCTACATTTACTTCAAAGGTAAGAAGGTCCTGTGGGATGAAATCTAGTCAGTCTGTAATGTAATATGTTACATATAGAGGTTTGATTGTATGTATCAAACAAGTGTTTGATTTCTGGTCATTGTTTAACAGGAAAGTGGGCGACTCCGTTTGACCCTAGGCTCACCAAGAAGGATGACTTCAATGTGGACGGGAACACCAAGGTTCAGAGTTTCTTAAGTCAGAAAAAAAAATATCAGGCCCAGTAATTAACAGGGGTGGAGCAAGACATCGTGAACATTCAGGGTTCAGCCCAAACCTAGAGCGGGGGTCCGTTGGGAATTCTTCATTTACCAAAGATCTAGAAAGTGTTTTTCATGCCGTTAACACAATTTGGGAAAACTTGATAGTTGTAAAACCATAAGTTGTAACACCCTAATTTGTTCTGCTTTTTCCAACTGTTTTGCATTGTACTACACACTGTACACAGTTTATACTAGACACACTTTAAAGAAAAAGGGATGAATGGATTTGAGTCCCAGTCTTAAGCATCATCCATTCTGCGTCTTCATGTTTAAAATGTCATTGTCCAGGTTACAGTTGACTTGATGAATCTGAAGGATAGTTTCAACACCTACCGCGACCACGTGCTGAAGACGACAGTCCTTCAGCTCCCCTTCAACAGCTCCTACTCCATGCTGCTGATGTTGCCTGACGTCATGGCAACACTGGAGAACGCCATTGGCTCGAACCTCGTCGCCAAATGGTTGAAGGCTATGAGCCCCAGGTTGGGAGAATCTTAATTTATGGTTCTAATGTGCAAGGTTTGACACTGAAAAAGGTACCCAGCTTTGTCCTGTCTGAGACTGGCTCCGTAAACGTTTAAAGTACTGATTATTTACATGTAGTTTGGTGATGGGGATTTTGCGGCTGTTTCATGTTAAACTAAAAGGATCTTTACTCTTTAACCTGGAGGTCTGTCTCTGTAGGGACCCTTTCCATAATGTTGTCCGACACTTGGAATAATCTGAGTGTCAGTGATTTAAAAACGGCATATCATTGTTTAAGGCCCTCGTAGCCAAATTAAATTCCTACCATTGTCAGAATCACTGAATCTTTGTCTCTTCCCCCCCCCCCAATGTTTTAGGAGATATAATGTATATATTCCAAAGTTCTCCATCAAGACTTCCTACAACCTCAACAATGTGCTGTCAGAAATGGGAATGAAGGACATGTTTGGTGGTCGTGCAAATTTGAAAGGCATTTCAGAGAAGCAAGGACTGGCAGTCTCAAGTGTAAGTAAACGGCGCATATGATTTGTTGTTTCACACACATTCCATAGGTCGTCGTCTCACTTACTCTACGTTGCACTGCAGGTTGTTCACCAAGCTACGCTGGACGTGGATGAGGCCGGAGCCACAGCTGCAGCTGCCACAGGCATCGGCATCGAACTGACTGCCCTCCCGGCCCCTGTCCCTGTGTTGAAGTTCAATCGTCCATTCGTGGTCATCATCACTGAACGCAATACGGAGGAAATCCTCTTCTTGGGCAAGATTATTAACCCAACCCTCTGATCATCACTTTGTTTGCTCAAGCACAGCTGTTGCATCTCATAAAGGAGTCAGAAAAACATTTGTTTTGTCTCTTGCTTTGAGTGTAAACCGTTTTTTACATAATGATAAAATGTAACCAACTTCATAAGCATTTGGTATTCATTTAAAACGGATCAGATTTTAAAAATACAATAGCGCTCAACAGTGATCGCCCACTTTTTGAACTGCTCTGGTTCTGTCAGCGGTGGCAGAAATATTAATCCTTAAGTAAAAGTACTACTTCCACACTGTAAAAGTACAAGTCCTGCATTCAAAATGTTACTTCAGTGAAAGTCAAGTATCATCAGGAAAATGAGGTTAAAATATAAAAGTCAAAGTACGAAAAGCAGGAAAATCTCACATTTTGGCAACTGATTTCATATAATACGGACTTGTCTTCTACAGGAGCAGAAACTGTTTCACAGCTTGGGGTCAGTCTACCTTGATATATTAAATATATTTGCATAAAATTCAAATTATTAGAATAAAGAAATATAGTAGTACAAACATAAAATTTTATTTAAAATGTTATGGTGCTCTGATTGTGGTTCCTGCTGATGTCCACCAGAGGGGGCCATGACATCACACACAGCTCAGATGCTGTTTCTGAGTATTTCCCTGGAAAAAATATAGGTTAAAGACATTGCTACTTCTCTTTAGAGATGGTTTACCATTCAGGAAAACACATTTAGTGTTTCATGTTAAACTAAAATGATCTTATTCTTTAACTAAAAGGTCTATCTGTAGGGATCCTTTCATAATGTCCGACACTAAGAATAATAATCTGAGTCTGACAGCGGCAAAAACAGAACTTTTAGTGGGCCAATACTGGACAAGTTTCAAAGATTTTTGTTCACATCAGTCACTTAGACACAAATCAAGTCATACTGTAGTAGCAGATCAGAAATGTATTTTGGCCCTAAACTATTTAGTGATTTATAAACCAGCAAAAGTATTTTGAAATCAATTCTTTGAGGCACTGGAAGCCAGTGTAGAGACTTCAGTACTGGAGTGATGTGATCCACTTTCTTGGTCTTAGTGAGGACTCGAGCAGCAGCGTTCTGAATCAGCTGCAGCTGTCTGATTGATTTTTTAGGGAGACCTGTAAAGACACCGTTACAGTAGTCAAGTCTATTGAAGATAAAAGCATGGACAAGTTTTTCCAAGTCCTGCTGAGACATAAGTCCTTTAACCCTTGCTATATTTTTAAGGTGGTAATAGGCTGACTTTGTAATTGTCTTAATGTGGCTGTTAAAATTCAGGTCTGAGTCCATGACTACGCTAAGATTTCTGGCTTTGTCTGTTGTTTTTAACATTGTCGTTTGAAGCTGAGTGCTGACTTTTAATCGTTCCTCTTTTGCTCCAAAAACAACCACCTCAGTTTTTTCTTCATTTAATTTAAGAAAGTTCTGGCATATCCAGTCGTTAATTTGTTCAATGCACATACTCAGTTGTTGTATTGGACTATAGTCCCCTGGCGATAAGGTTATATAAATTTGTGTGTCATCCGCATAACTTTGGTAACTTATTTTATTGTTTTCCATAATTTGAGCCAGTGGAAGCATGTAGATGTTAAACAGGAGAGGCCCCAGAACGGAGCCTTGGGGAACACCGCATGTCATATTTGTATGCTCAGATGTATAATTCCCTATAGACACAAAGTAGTCCCTATTCTTTAAATAAGACTCAAACCACTTTAGTACTGAGCCAGAAATGCCAAGCCAGTTTTCCAATCGGTCTAGTAATATGTCATGGTCGACCGTATCAAATGCAGCACTGAGATCAAGTAATACTAAGACTGAAATTTTGCCACTATCTGTGTTTAAATGGATGTCATTAGACTTTAACAAGAGCTGTCTCAGTGCTGTGGTGTGGTCGAAAACCCGACTGGAAGGCATCAAAACTGTTGTTTAGTGACAAGAAAAGGTTGAGTTGTTGAGAAACCATTTTTTCAATGATTTTACTTAAAAATGGAAGGTTTGATATCGGCCTATAGTTGCTCATTAGTGACGTGTCTAGATTGTTCTTTTTTAAGAGTGGCTTAATGACTGCAGTTTTCAGGGCCTGTGGGAAGATACCTGAGAGAAGAGACATGTTTACAATCTGTAGAAGATCTGTAGCCAAACAATTTGCAACATTTTTGAAAAGGCCCGTTGGTAGAATATCTAGGCAGCAGGAGGAGGTTTTAAGATGTTGTATAATGTGTTGGGTCATATTGGAATCTGTTTTGCCTGGACACTGTGACAACACATACCCTGTACTCGATATGGAAGCACTGACTGTCTAATTTTCTGAATTTTGTCATTGAAGAAAGTGGCAAAATCATTGCAGGCCTTGGTAGATAAACATTCAGATGCTACTGGTACTGGAGGGTTTGTTAACCTATCGACAGTAGCAAAGCACGTGAATTATTATTGTTTTTGGCAGTAATGTCCGAGAAAAAGGACCGCCTTGCATTCCTCAGTTCGAAATTATAAGTGCGATGTCTCTCTTTATAGGTGTTGTAGTGGACCTGGACATTAGTTTTTCGCCACCTGCGTTCTGCTTTTCGACACTCTTTTTTTTCTGTTCTTACCAGTATGGCATTTCTCCATGGACATCTTTTCTTATCAGAGACAGTTTTTACCTTAATGGGAGCAATGGCATCAATAACATTTGTAATTTTACAATTGAAATTGTCTACAAGCTCAGTGACTGAGACCCCTGAGAGGGTGGGTGTGGACGAGAAAAGCTGAATGAATGTTTCACTGGTGTTGTCAGTGATATACCGTTTTCTTATTAACTTTGTTTGGACACTTTTGTGCACAGAGATAGTGCCATTAAAGTTTAACATGAAACAGCCCTGAAATCCCCATCACGGAACATCACCAAACCCACCAGACTCCATGTAAATAATCAGTACTTTTATCATTGTTAAACACATTTCATTCTTTTGAAATAAACCCTTAATTCACCCATTTACATGTGGAAATATGGTGGCTCTATACACGCTAAAAGTACTGATTATTGACATGGAGTCTGGTGTAGTTTAGTGATGGTGATTTCGGGGCTATTTCACGTTACACTAAACAGATCTTACTCTTTAACAAAAAGGTCTATCTCTTTAGGAATCCTTTCCATAATGGTGTCAGGCACTTAGAATAATAATCTGAGTCTGTCAGTGATAAAAACAGCATATCATTGTTTAAGGCATTGTTTAATAGTCCATTCACGGTCATCATCACTGAACGTAACATGGAGAAAATCCTCTTTATGGGCAAGACTATCAACCCAACCATCTGATGGATCATCACTTTGTGTTTGTTCGAGCACAGCTGTTGCATCTCATATAAAGGCGTCAGAAAAAACTTTTGTTTCGTTGTCTCTTGCTTTATTGAGAGTTTTTATATAATGATCTTTGAAGGTAAAATAATGTAGGGATAAAATATGATGAACTTCCATAAGCATTTAGTATTCTTTTGTAACAGATCAGATTTTAAAAATGCAATAGAGCTCAACAGTGACCGCCCACTTTTTGAACCGCTCTGGTTCTGGCAGCGGTGGCAGAAGTATTGAAATCCTTTACTTAAAGGATAATTCCGGCGCAAAATGAACCTAGGGGTTATTAACAGATGTGTACCCACTCTGTCGCTCTCTGGGACATGTTTTCATGCTAATTGAATGAGTTTGGAGCTTGAAAGACGCTAGCCCGGACCGCTGATTAGCTTACAACGCTACTATTCGGGGCACAGGGAACGTAAAAACAAATCGCTATTTATACCACTAAAAAGGCTCAAAATATCACCAAACTTCAACGGTAGCATAATGAGGGTCCCAACATGTTAACCGAAGCATTGAGAACTCTGGAAGTGTACAGACAGTTTATTGAACGAACACTGCAAAAAAGGGGAGTCTAAAAACAAGATAAAAACACTAAATCTGAGGGAAAAGGTACTCAAAACAAGTGAAATTATCTGTCCATGCAGCAAGATAATTTCACTTGACAAGATTTCTTGAATTAAGATTGTTAAATCTAGAAATAAGCATGTCTACAGAGGTATTTGGAAGGCTTAAAATAAGCCTAAAATGCTGGTTGTAAGATCAGATTACTTAAAATTGTACTTTTTACAGCCCCAAAATAAGTAAAATACACTAAATATAACCCTAAAATTCTGGTTTTAAGATGAGATTACTTAAATTGTAACTTTATACAGCCTCAAAATAAGTGAAATATACTAAATATAAGCAATTACATATTTAGTTTTCTTACTTTTAACAATTTAAGCTGAAAATTTGTAAAAAAAAATTAAAACATTTAATTTAGAAAAAGAAAACTCAGTATTAGTGAAGAATGACTAAGCTGTCTTAATGCAGGCTGGTTTATCTTGAAACAAGGCTTACTTCATCTTAAAACTAAACCTTAAAACCTAAAGCCTGTCCTTATTTTTAGAATATACATCTTAATGGTACAGAAATCACAACCAGAATGGCTTATAAGCGCTGTCAACATTTATTTAACACTTAACATCATCAGCAGTGAGTCAGGGTTGCTATGCATTTTTACAATCAATCAATCTTTACAATAAAGACATTTGAATATCTTCAATCCACAAAAGAGCAAAAAACAATTCTCAGCCCTCTCAGTTATGCATCAGCATTTTTTAATGAACGCATCCTTTGAAATACAGGCCTCGATGAGGTACAACTTACTACTGGATAGGGCTGTGTTCGATTGAAGAAATTCTTAGTCGACTAACACTCATTCAATTGTATCGACTAGTCAATTAGTTGATTTAATCAACAGATCTGTAAATCTGAGTTTCTCCACAAAGAGTCATGCAAAAGGATGCATATATTGAATAAGATAATGCCTCCTTTGCATATTTAAACACAACATTTCAGAAAACGTGTAATACAACAAATAACTGCCTTAATGAAAGTAATCAAAGTACGTTTCACGGTGATATCTATTAGGTAAAATGTCAACCCTTAACTCTTGTGTTTACCAGAGATGTGCTCGTACGTTTCTTGGAAATAAGTCATTCAGCATGAAAAAAGCATAAAACATGACTAATCGACTAAAGAAATCTAAGCTGACTAAGACCAAAACGACCGATTAACTAAGATTGACTAATCGACTAAGAGGGAGCAGCCCTACTACTGGAACCCCTGTGAGTGATTTAAGCAAATAACTAAGGGACACTGTAATAAGCTTGCGGAATACACAAAACTATTGTAGGCACAACTAACAATAACAAGAAAAACTGACATGACAAAATACTCCTTGACATTCAGCTACTTCGCAATGAAAGATTTCCAATCAACCATTGCTTTCTTGTATGCACTAGTGGCATCTTGATCGTGGATTGTGTCACCAATTACCTCTGTTTGAATAACAGAGAGGAGCGTTGCAACACATTTTGGATATGTTAAGTGCAAAGTGTAGTAGTATGCCATTAACACCAACATCCCATCTGAGAAATTGGTCACAGGTACGTTTCCCACAGCCACGATGGTGGTTGATCCATCAGAAAGCAGAACTGGGGAGGAGAGTGGATGCTTCTCCAGGTACAGGCCAGGGTCTTCGCCTGACTGGAACAGAATAAAAAGAACAATGTGTAGAGAGTGAGAAGACATAAAAATGTATTGAAAGTGTATGTTCATTATAAAAATAATTTTTAGATTAAATGATCAGGTTGCAACCAATGACTTGAACACTCTTAAATTAAATTCACGTTTAAAAACTCATACTGATTTATGATCAGACTGGAAGAAATAAATATTAATTACTTTACAATGGGGCGGGGGGGACGTGTTTAAAAAACATTTGTTTGACTGATCAAGGTGTAGGAATTTAGGATGGATTAAAAACTGATACAAGCTGATGCAAGGTGGTATATTTTTATTTTTTCTGGAATGGATTAATTAGTCAAAGGTTTTAAAACACTTCTTGGTATTCCTTTCTATACACACCATTTGAGGGACACTAGAGGCACTTCTGTTTTCCCCTTTTTGCATAAATTAGGTCAAATCTGTGATTGTGAACTTAGGGTGTATTGTTACTGTAAATCTGAACATGCACAACAATTTGAGAAAATAAAACACTTCAAAGAGGACAGTAAGGAATCAACACAAAAATGTTCTTACCTTCAGGATATGAAGAAGTGCCTCACAGCTATTTCCAAGTTTCTTTGGTGGTGAAGTTGGTGAGGGGAAAAGGGATGGGAGTGCATTGAAGAGGGCGAGTGTGAACTCCACTAAAGAATAGAAAGATGAACTGAATGGTCTGAATATGGTATAAATAACAATACATTTGCATATGAAACAGCAACTTACCTCCACGGACATCCAAAGGGAAAGGGGGTTTCAGGGCTTTCTTCCACACACCATAGAACTGTACCTTGGCACAAAAGTCTGCCCATCTTCCTTTGACTTCCTCGACGTATCTGCTGTTGGTGCCACCTACTATGCGCCGCAGCTCATCCATTGCCTAAGACAGCATTGTGCACAGTTATTCAACCATTCACAATGCATTGTACATTTAGAACACAGATAGACAGTAATTCAAGTGCGGGTAGTAAAAACAAACAAAAAAAAACACATACATTTCGAACATCTTTGAAGCATGGATATGCCTCAAAGATTTTTGCAGGTTGGTCTTCTTCCCTTGTAACATCTGCATCAATGAAAGCCCGTCTGGCCTCAAACTCAAAAGTTGAGCAACATCGTTGTGATTGGGTTTTGCATTGGGCTTATTGTACATGTTGTTCAAGGTTCTGTAGTGCCTAGCCTGCATCTTCAGATTGGGAATAAAGGGAAGGATCTGCCAGTGGATAAAAGGGTTTTTATCTGACAGAACAATTCAAGTTAAAATAAATGGGGAATTAAGTAAGAGCTACAGTGTGGAAAATGGTGTCATTATCAGTCCACTATTATTTTCAATAATGACTGATGATGTTTTTAATGATATACAAAATTCAGTTGGGGTAGCATTGTTTGCAGATGATGGAGCAATGTGGAAAAAGGGAAGAAATATAGATTTTGTAGTGGATAAGATGCAGCAGGCAGTAAACAAAGTCCAAGAATGGGCTGTTCAGTGGGTATTTAGAATATCTATAGACAAAACAAAGACTTTATTCTTCTCTAGGAAGAAAATAAGTATGAATGTAAAAATCAAATTATCTGGGACAGAGTTAGAATGAGTGGAATTCTACAAATATTTGGGTATTTGGTTTGATAAAAAATGTACTTGGACAATGCATGTCCAAAAGATTATAGATAAATGCAAGAAGGCGTTGAATGTGATGAGATGTTTGCGTGGAGAAGAATGGGGAGCAAGTAGACCTCCTTTGAAATCCATTTATACAGGCCTGATGAGATCAGTATTTGAGTATGGGTGTATGGTGTATGGGTCAGCTGCTAAAACATCATTTAATAAGTTAGATGTAATTCAACACCAAGGTTTGAGACTATGATGTGGGGCAATTAAGACCACTCCAGTGGCAGCAGTTCAGGTAGAGATGGGGGAGATGCCTCTCCATCTTAGAAGAGACCAGCTGTCTCTTGTGTACTGGCCAAATTTGAGGGGTCATAGTGAAAAACATATGAGTCAGTCAGTTCTATGGCAATGTCAAGAGAGAGAGAATGACCTAATTAAAAGTTTTGGTTGGACAATAAGACAGAAGGTAATAATGATGGGAATCAGTGCACTGAAAATAAGCCCTACAGTGGTATATCTAGTTGTTCCTCCTTGGCTATTGTCAGAGGGTCCAGTTGACTTAGGCTTATTGGTGGAAAAGGAGGTTAATGAAGTGGATCATTACAGGGTTCAAAGTTACATTTCAAGAAAATATAAAGGAGTCATTTCATATACTGATGCATCTAAGAAGACGGATAAAAAATGGGAATTGCTTATGTTATCCTTCAATTAAACATTGAATCTGCTAAAATAATTAACGATTATTTAGCTGTATACACAACAGAACTGATAGCAATATTGATGGCCTTGATGTGGGTAGAGAGTAATAGACCTAAGCAAGCTGTGATTGCTTCAGACTCCAGCTCAGCTTTGATAAGCCTTAAGAATTTAGGCCTAATTTAATGAGAAGGGAATGACATATTCATTCATTTTTTCATTATTTTTTTATATACCTGTGACACGTCCTAACAATGCATTCTACTGTTTTATTGCCATTTCTGCACAATGAGTACCGTTAAAGGTTTATATGTTATCCACTTGAACATCAGGAGTCTTCCATCTAAGATTGATCTTTAGAGAGCTTGGCTTGCTTATAATAAACCTAGTGTGATTACAATTTCAGATACATGGTTTAATAGTAATATTTCGGATAATGAAGTGAAACTTAATTAATTATGTCTTGTATAGAGCTGATAGAGGCTCTAGAGGAGGAGGAGTGGCTGCATATGTTTCTTCAAATTTGACCTCTGAGCTTGTTATCCCTAATGAAACCCAAAATATTTGAATATATGAATGTCTCTTTATTAAAATAATTTTTCATGAAAACAAACAATTGACTATAGACAATATTTATAGACCTCCAAATGTTTCTTCAGAATCTACTAAATGTATTCTGTCTACCGTTAACTCTTTAGGTCACCAGAATGAGCTTTTAATACTGGGCAACTTTAATAGTAATTGGCTAGATCGTTCTTCCCTTAATGACCGGAACCTATTTTGTAGTATTAACTTGACTCAACTTATAAATGAGCCCACTAGAGTTGATCACAAGTCCAAGTCACCCATCCTGACAGAATAAAATCATGGGTGTTTCAGATTGTCTCAGTGACCACTCCATTATTTTCTGTGTTTGGAAAATCAAGGTACCTTGCCTCCCACCAAGATTCATTATGGTAAGACAATGTAGAAATTTGAATAGTGAGCGTTTTATTCAAGATTTAATTTCCATAAACTGGGACAGGCTTCAGTTAAAACCCTTTGTTGAAGATGCATGGAACTTTTTTTATACTGAGTTAACTGATGTAATTAATAGACATGCTCCTTGGAAAACCATTAAGGTAAAGGGTACACACTTACCATGGATTAATGGTGATCTTATCAGTCTTTTTAGACAGAGACAAGGCCTGGGAAATATATCGCTTATCAAAGGACTCTGATGACTTGATTTCATATAAACTCTAACGGAATACATGTACAACCAAAACCAGAAATGTTAAATCTAAGTACTATAAAGACTGTTTAAATAATGATTTTAATAACCCCAAACAGTTTTGGAATAAAATTAACAGTTTAACTAATCAACCCACTAAAAACAAATTTTCTCATATTACACTCAATAATGAAAATCTCACTGATCCTTCTACAATTGCCAATGCTTTTAGTCAGCACTTTTCTTCTATCAGCAGCTCAAAGTCCTCTGATTTTCCCTATCCTGAAATCTTGCCTCATAACCCTATATGTCATAGTTCCTTCTCCTTTAGCAGAATTCACCCAGCTGATGTCGAGCAGGTCATTTGTGGATTGAGGCCCAGATGGTTTGGAGATTAAGTTTATTAAAATTGCCTCTCATGTTCTTTCTTATCCTATATCTGACTTGTTTAACCTCTCCTTATCCACATGCACAATTCCATCAATTTGGAAATGTGCCAAAGTTACCCCTTTGCATATAGGTGGCAACCCCTCTGACCTCAATAATTATAGACCCACTTCCATCATCAACAGCATAGCAAAGGTGTTTGAAAAGCTAATTTTTAATCAAATATCCCAATATATCCTATCTCCACACCAATCTGGATTCAGACCAAACAACTCTACAACCACTGCTCGTACGAATCTCACCAATGATATATTCTCGTCTTTAGATAATAACATGCCCATTGGTGCAATTTTCATTGATCTGACAAAGGCTTTTGACATGGTTGATCATTATCTCCTCTTTGACAAACTTTTTGCTATTGGCTTCTCTAGATATTCTTTACTATGGTTTAACTCATACCTTCACAATACACGCCAGTGTGTTTCTTATAATGGTTGTTAGTCTAAATTTATAACTATTGAAAAAGGAACGGCCTCCCTGATCTAAACCAGGGTGGTTGTTTGTTGTTGGACTCTGTGCTAGTCATGGATTGTCTATAATGAACACCATGTTCGAACATAGGGATGCTCATAAGTGCACCCTAGGCCAAAGGTCAATGATCGATTTCATAATCATTTCATCTGATCTGAGGCCGTATGTTATGGACACTCGGGTGAAGAGAGGGGCAGAGCTGTCAACCAATCACCATCTGGTGGTGAGTTGGGTCAGGGGGTGGGGGAAGACTCTGGACAGACCTGGTAAGCCCAAACGGGTAGTGCGGGTAAATTGGGAACGTCTGGAGGAGGCCCCTGTCCGACAGACTTTCAACTCACACCTCCGGCGGAGCTTTTCGTGCATCCCTGTGGAGGCTGGGGGCATTGAACCCGAGTGGACAATGTTCAAAGTTTCCATTGCTGAAGCTGCGGCGAGGAGCTGTGGTCTTAGGGTCTTAGGTGCCTCAAGGGGCGGTAACCCACGAACACCGTGGTGGACACCGGTGGTCAGGGAAGCCGTCTGACTGAAGAAGGAGTCTTTCCGGGATATGTTATCCTAGAGGACTCTGGAGGCAGTGGCAAGGTAACGAAGGGCCCGAAGGGCTGCAGCCTCTGCCGTGAAAGAGGCAAAGCAGCGGGTGTGGGAAAAGTTCGGAGAAGACATGGAGAAGGACTTTCGGTCGGCACCAAGGTGCTTCTGGAAAACCGTTCGCCACCTCAGGAGGGGGAAGCGGGGAACCATCCAAGCTGTGTACAGTAAGGATGGGACGCTGTTGACCTCAACTGAGGAGGTAATAGTGCGGTGGAAGGAGCACTTTGAGGAACTCCTAAATCCGACTAATACGCCCTCTATGGTAGAGGCAGAGCTGGAGGATGATGGGGGATTGTCGTCAATTTCCCTGGTGGAAGTTGCTGAGGTAGTTAAACAACTCCACAGTGGCAAAGCCCCAGGGATTGATGAGATCCGTCCAGAAATGCTTAAAGCTCTGGGTGTGGAGGGGTTGTCTTGGTTGACACGCCTCTTCAACATTGCGTGGAAGTCTGGGACGGTGCCTAAGGAGTGACAGACTGGGGTGGTGGTTCCCCTTTTCAAAAAGGGGGACCAGAGGGTGTGTGCCAATTATAGGGGTATCACACTTCTCAGCCTCCCCGGTAAAGTCTTCTCCAAGGTGCTGGAAAGGAGGGTTCGGTCGATAGTCGAACCTCAGGTTGAAGAGGAACAATGCGGATTCCGTCCTGGTCGTGGAACAACGGACCAGATCTTTACTCTCGCAAGAATCCTGGAGGGAGCCTGGGAGTATGCCCAACCGGTCTACATGTGCTTTGTGGATCTGGAGAAGGCCTATGACCGGGTCCCCCAGGAGATACTGTGGGAGGTGCTGCGGGAGTATGGGGTGAGTTGGTCCCTTCTCAGGGCCATCCAATCTCTGTACAACCAAAGCGAGAGCTGTGTCCGGGTTCTCGGCAGTAAGTCGGACTCGTTTCAGGTGAGAGTTGGCCTCCGCCAGGGCTGCGCTTTGTCACCAATCCTGTTTGTAGTATTTATGGACAGGATATCGAGGTGTAGTCGGGGTGGAGAGGGGTTGCAGTTCGGTGGGCTGGGGATCTCATCGCTGCTTTTTGCAGATGATGTGGTCCTGATGGCATCATCGGCCTGTGACTTTCAGCACTCACTGGATCGGTTCACAGCCGAGTGTGAAGCGGCTTGTATGAGGCTCAGCACCTCTAAATCGGAGGCCATGGTTCTCAGCAGGAAACCGATGGAGTGCCTTCTCCAGGTAGGGAATGAGTCCTTACCCCAAGTGAAGGAGTTCAAGTACCTTGGAGTCTTGTTCGCGAGTGAGGGAACGATGGAGCGGGAGATTGGTCGGAGAATCGGCGCAGCGGGTGCGGTATTACATTCAATTTATCGCACCGTTGTGACGAAAAGAGAGCTGAGCCAGAAGGCAAAGCTCTCCATCTACCGGTCAGTTTTCGTTCCTACCCTCACCTATGGTCATGAAGGTTGGGTCATGACCGAAAGAACGAGATACAGGGTACAAGCGGCCGAAATGGGTTTCCTCAGGAGGGTGGCTGGTGTCTCCCTTAGAGATAGGGTGAGAAGCTCAGTCATCCGTGAGGAGCTCGGAGTAGAGCCGCTGCTCCTTCGCATCAAAAGGAGCCAGTTGAGGTGGTTCGGGCACCTGGTAAGGATGCCCATGGGCGCCTCCCTAGGGAGGTGTTCCAGGCACGTCCAGCTGGGAGGAGGCCTCGGGGAAGACCCAGGACTAGGTGGAGGGATTATATCTCCAACCTGGCCTGGGAACGCCTCGGGATCCCCCAGTCGGAGCTGGTTAATGTGGCTTGGGAAAGGGAAGTTTCGGGTCCCATGCTGGAGCTGCTACCCCCGCGACCCGAGACCGGATAAGCGGACGAAGATGGATGGAAAAAGGTGTACATCAAGGCTCATCTCTGGGGCCTTTGTTATTCTCTATTTTTATTAATGATCTTCTGCAATCCTGCTCTACTTGTCATATTCATTTATATGCAGATGATACAGTGATCTACTCTTCCAGACATCTTACATATTGAGTATTCTCTACAGGCTGACTTTGATGCTGCTCAAAATGGTTTTCACATAACAAACTTTTACTTAAAAAGAAGAAGTCATATACCATGTTGTTTGGCACTAAATTTAATTCTCTTTACCCAGTTAATAACTGTTCAATTCGCTTCTTGTATGGGACAACACTTGAGAAAGTGGAGGAATTGAAATATCTTGGTCTCTTGCTTGACTCTCAGCTTTCTTTTAAACCTCATATTGATTCAGTTGTTAAGAAAATAAACTGTAGCCTGAGAATACTATATCGTTCTATCAACTGTTTTACACTACAGGTCAGGAAAAGGATTATTTTGCAGCTTCTACTACCAATATTAGATTATGCAGATGTTATTTATCAGAATACCTCTGAAACAAATCTTATCCCTCTCAATGTAGCCTATAATAGTCTCTGTCGATTTGTTCTGAGGTGTCCTTATAGAACCCAACCCTCATTGCTTGATGTATGAGTCGCTTCATTAGTTAACACCTAAATCTAGAAGGCATTCTCACTGGCTGCAGTTTATTTTTAAATCAATTTTCTTTAACTATCCTCCTTATTTAAAACAACATCCAATCCCATATAGCTCAACATACAGTCTGAGACATACTGGGTACCCCTTTTTCTTTGTTCCCAGAATCTCCAAAGAAATTGGGCGACGTGCCTTTAAATTTAAAGCGCCATCTGAGTGGAATACCTTGCCCAACTCACTTAGATCGATTACTTCATTTGTTTTTTTAAAGCATCTGTCTTTAATTATCTACAATTAACCTGCTCTTGTTTCTAGCTTGTTTCTAACTTGACATAACACAATTCATTATCTTATTATCTTATTTTATTTATTTTCATTTTTTTAGTTTTTGTGGGTTGGCTACTGTTTGTGCATCTACTATAAATAACAGCACATTTGGAATGTATGAAAACGTACTGTTTTTACTTGTGTGTATATATGGGGAGGTGGGGGGGGTCAGTTTGTGTTGGAGCAGTCAGGCTTGGGAGTGCTGTGTGTATGTGTGAATGTATTTTGTGTTTTGTATTTACTGTTGTTTTAAAAGACCCCATCGAAAATGAGATGATTCATCTCAAGGGGTTATCCATCCATCTACGGCCGCTAGACAGGACATAGTGTATGAAATAATGCAACTAGCTAACAATCTGCTTAAGTCTGGTATTAGTACCACATTTATATGGGTACCAGCTCATATAGGTGTAGGAGGTAATGAATTGGTAGATAAATGTGCGAAGAAAGCAGCAGAGAAGCCTGATATAGAGGTTGATATTAAATACAGTAAAGCTGAAGTCTATATTAAACCTAAAATAAATGGAAATGGCAGTTTTTTTGGGATACTGAACAATCTGGGAAACACCTGTATAGTATTCAAGGAAAAGTGGGGAAGAACAGGAATACATACAGAAGTAAACAAGAAGAAGATGTGGTGTCCACAATGACACTAGGACATACAGGATTAAATGAAATATTATTTATAATGAAAAAGCATGTTGATGGAATACATACACAACATGCAGTTGCTCTAGAGGTGTGTCTGACATATATAGCATTTGGATGAAAGCGTCAGCTAGATGACATGTAATGTCAAGAGTCCATAGAATATGTGTTGTCCTAAATACCATCAAGGCAGACAAAGATTGATTTCTCAACTTGGTAAAAACCAGAAGACATTACATTTATAGGATATACTGCAAAGAGGATCTGGTGGAATTTGTTTTTGTTTTTTGTTTTCTTTTTTGAAGATAACTGGGTTAGTAAAAAGAATTTAAGAAAGTGTAGGTTGGCCTCATGATCCACACTCCAGTCCAGATGGTGGCGGTAATGCTCCAAAAAGCTGGTTCCCAACCGCCATACAAAGAAGAAGAAGAAGAAGAAGGAGGCAGGCAAAGGTGTGGTAGTCTACACCTGGTTCACATTAGCTTGATTGACTCTTTGTCCTTTAAAGAGGGCCGGAGATTCAGTTCTGGTGATCTCTCTCTCAATCCTCACATCCAGAAAAGGTTAGCTTTTGAGTTTTGGTTACTTTATTATTCACATGCGCTCCCTACACCACTGATGATACTAATTGGTATTGCACCAGTTTGGTATTGCTGATTTTCATTGAGTTGTTTCTCTGGTCAGAGAGTTAAGAAGCCTGAATTGTGACTGGTATAATTGTTTGGGAGATTCACACATCAGTACTTTTAGCGTGTATAGAGCCAGCAAATTTCTACATGTAAATGGGTGAGTTAAGGGTTTATTTCAACCAAAGCAGAGTGGTGATTGTTGGAACAGTGGAAAGATGAACCAAGATGGCTTTTGGTAGTTTTATTTAGTTTCTGTCAACTTTTGAATGAAGTGTGTTTCACGATGATAAAAGTCCTCATTATTTACATGGAGTTTGGAGATGGTGATCTCGGGAGTGTTTCATGTTGAACTAAAAGGGTCTTACTCTTTAACAAAAGTCTCTCTGTAAGGATCCTTTCCGTGATGTAGTCAGACACTTAAAATAATAATCTGATTCTGTCAGCGGCAACAACAGAACTTTTAGTGGATGATAACTGATGCTGAACATTTTTCCTGTAGGGTTACCTTACAGCCAGGTTCACAGCTTCATGGTGCAGCGTTCTCCGTTAATAATGGACCAGTTTCAAAGACTTTGTTCCCATCAGTCACTTAGCTCAAAAAATATCACCCTTTAATCAGATTTCTTTGAGAGCAACTAAACAGCCAACATACTCATCAGATTCACATTATACTAAACCTTCAGAAAATGCATCCAGTACAAAATCAGTGTCATTAAAACAAACAATGAAGCTGAACTTTTGAACTTTTGTCTTAGTTCACAATGATGTGTGCAGCCGTGGGTCTCTGGGTCCTAGCAGCGGTGATCTGCGTCGGCAGCGGCGACAGTGTCTCCCTGGTGAACGATGCAAACAAAGAGTTTTCCTTCCGACTCTACAGGAAGTTAGCAGCTGATGCTGACTCGCAGGGAAAGAATATCTTCTTCTCCCCATTTAGTGTGTCGGTCGCCTTGGCTGCATTGTCCGTGGGAGCGCAGGGTGCGACGCACCGTCAGCTTTTCAGTGGCCTGGGTTTCAGCAGCTCCCTCCTGACGCAGACAGATGTGGACCAGGCCTTCCAGACGTTCCTCCATAGCGCCACCAACCCATCTCAGGAGGACGCCAGCGACGGGACCGCCGTGTTTGTGGACAAGTACTTCAAGCCGAAGCCAAAGTTCCTGCAGACCCTGAAGCTGTCGTACTTCGCAGATGGGTTCAATGTGGACTTCAGCAAAGCTACAGAAAGTGCTGATTACATCAATAAGTATGTGAAGAAGAAGACCAACAGGAAGATTGACAAGCTGGTGGAAGACCTGGATCCAAACACAGTCATGTATCTCATCAGCTACATCTACTACAAAGGTAAGAAGGTCCTGTGGGATGAGAGCTAGTCAGTCTGTAATCTCGTAGTAATGTAAGATCTGTTTACATATTTTAAGGGTAAGTTGAATATATGAAGCCACAAGTTTGTTTTATTTCTGCTCATTGTCTAACAGGAAAGTGGGCGACTCGGTTTGACCCTGAGCTCACCAAGCAGGACGACTTCAACGTGGACAAGAACACCAAGGTTCAGAGTTTCTCTTAATTCAGAAAAAGATTTGAGTCCCAGTAATAAGGGCAGAGCTAGACAACGTAAACTTTCGGGGTTCAGCCCAAATCTAGAGCAGGGATCTGTTGAATTAATTAACCAAAGATGTATAAAGCATTTTTCATGCCGTTAACACAATTTGGGAAAATCTGATAGTTGTAACACCCTAATTTTGTTTTTGACATCTGCTGCTTTTTTTTCCCAACTTTTTTTTGCCGTGTTTTTTGACCATCATCTTCATGTTTAAATTGTCATTGTCCAGGTTCCAGCTGTCATGATGAATCGGGAGGATAATTTCCACATCTATCGCGACCGTGAGCTGAAGACAACGGTCCTTCAGCTCCCCTTCAAAAGCTCCTACTCCATGCTGCTTGTGTTGCCTGACGTCATGGCAACGCTGGAGAACGCCATCTCCCCGAACCACATCACCAAATGGCTGAAGGCTATGGTGACACCCAGGTTGGGAAAATCTTAATTTATGCTTATATGTGGAAGGTCTGTCACTGAATAAGGTACACAGCTTTGTCCTGTCCTCCCCCAAGAAAGACCCCATAAGTGGTGTGTTCCAGCATCATTCGGACCTAGATTTAGTTTTGTAGTGGTCGTAGTTCTAATGGGAGCAAAGCAGGAAGTAAGGTGAGGAAGTTTAAGACCGCCAAATGTCCTGTTAAGGAGGTAGGGGTGGGCCCCAGGAGACCGCGGTTCATGTCCCGTTTGGAAAGAAAAGGAAACCATTTAATTTGATAGTATTTGTCTGTAGTTGTTCATTGCCTTGTAAGCAAAAAGGTTCTTACTCTTTAACAGGTCTATCTCTGTAGGGATCCTTTCCATAATCTTGTCAGACACTTAGAATAATAATCTGAGCCTGTTTGCCTTCCCCCTCCAATGTTTTAGGAGATATGATGTATACATTCCAAAGTTCTCAATCAAGACTTCCTACAACCTGAACAATGTGCTGTCAGAAATGGGAATGACAGACATGTTTGATGATCGTGCAAATTTCAGACGCATTTCAGAGGAGCAAGGACTGGTAGTCTCACAAGTAAGTAAACGGAGCATATGTTATTTCACACATTCCATTTGTCTGTCGTCTCACTTACTCTGCGTTGCACTGCAGGTTGTGCACCAAGCTACGCTGGTCGTGGATGAAGCCGGAGCCACCGCTACAGCTGCCACAGGCATTGGCATCATACGCGAATCTGCCCACCTGGCCCCAGTCCCTGTGTTGAAGTTCAATCGTCCATTCATGGCCATCATCGCTGAACGTAACACAGAGAAAATACTCTTCTTGGGAAAGATTATCAAGCCAACCATCTGATGGATCATGACTTTGTTTGCTCGAGCACAGCTGTTTTCATATAAAGAATTCAGAAAAACTTTTGTTTTGTCTCTTGCTTTATTGAGAGTGTAAGCTGTTTTTTATATAATCTTTGAAGGTAAAATAATTTAGGGATAAAATATGATCAACTTCCATAAGCATTTGGTATTCATATAGCGGCTCAGATTTAAAAATACAACAGCTCAACCGTGAACTCCCACTTTTTGAACCACTCTGGTTCTGGCAGTACCACTTAATACAGGATAGTGTACTCACTGAGTCAAAGGCTGCCTGGTTGAGGGTGGGGGGAGCATGGCTGTCATCAAGATGTCTTGTATAGCAAACAAGTGACAAGGCTTTAAGTTAAAGCTGCATTTTGTACACAGTGTGCAACTTGTGTTATAGTGGAATGTGGCTAAATCAGAAAGTTATAAAAATATTTTATTTTTGCTGCACAAGGTAACTTAGCCTACTTTGGTTGGATCATGACCTAAACCGTGTGTCGCTGTCACGAGCCAAAGCATTAAGAGATTGTAGTAGCAACCAACGTAACCAACTATTACAGCTGCCAGCAACACCCTCATGGGTGTGAGATGCAAAGCAGGCTGTGCCATCCCGTGCTCCTGATTGGATGGACCAGGAAAGCCGTGCCTGGAGAAGGGAGCTGCTGATTGGTGCGGCAGGCCACCACCTGACTGGCCAATCGAGAGCAGTAAATAAACTCTGCCTCCAGCTTAAAGAGCCTAATTGTTTGCAGCTGAGGGCAGCTGCCAGACCAGACTTTGTGGATAAATTGAGTGTGAGGAGGTGGGCCTAGGAGTAAGCTCTAAAAACTGATATCCTTCCTGCATTTAGTCAATCTGTGTTGTATTAGTCACTAGGTTCAAGGGTGCTGTGAGTACTGTTTTGTGTTTAACCAAGTATTTAAGTTGGAGAGGTGTTTTGTTTAATCTTTTGTTTTCATTTAGATTTAGAAATAGTCTTCCTTTTGAAGATCTCCTTTTGTTATATTCTGTTTTTGTTTTCCGCAGCACCCATCGGCCCATTTGTCCTTTTTGTTTGAGCACTGTTGTCATTTGCCTGATTCTGGAATAAATTACCTTTCTAATACCAATTCCATCTGGTTTTATGTTATGTCCTGATACCCCTAGCTATGGGGCGTAACACCAACTTAGATTAGACTGCTCTTTGTATTTATCTTCTCTTTTTATCCACGATGTTTCATTTCCGGGATTGTTCAGGTGCTGCCGGAAATTCGGCCAGATGTCACTCCTTTTCAACTGGATGTACGTAACTTTCCTCTTCCTTTGTCTTGGTGTTCTAAACTAAATACTAGGGCTGGTAATCGATTAAAAATTTTAATCTAATTACATACTGATTAATTAACGGTGCCTGAACAGATAGTAAACAGTACTAAACAACAGTTGGGGACATTAAAGACCGGCTTGTTTATTGCTAAGGCCATATGGTAAAAATGAAATGAGTTAATGTATAACAACTTATTTCACTAGTAAATTGCTATTGAACGACAAAAACAACCACCAGATGGGAAAAGGACATTTACAATAACTTCAAATGCACCACGAGACTGTAGTTTACCAGTTTCATTGAACGCACTGTCTGTGTTGTTTTTCCGACAGCAGCTGCAGATTGTTACATCCCGGTGTTGAATCATGTACACATTCAAGAGTCTACAGTAAAACACAGTCAAACTTTACACCATACAATGTAGCGTTAGCTGTCAGCATTTTAACCGTGTTTAATCCAGCTACTAGCTAGAGGTAGGCTAACGTTAGCTGCTGTCGAGTATAGCTAGTGTTAACTAGCTAGCGGTAGGCTAACGTTAGCTGCGTGCAGCGGTGTTTGTGTTGTTGATCCAGGCAGCACATTCTCGTCTCCCTCCTTCATTTTACGGTGGCTAGAACGACTCCGGGTCAAACGTCAATATGGAATTGATTAATCTGCGTTATTTTTTTTAAACACGTTATTTTTTCCTCAGATTAATTAATCGAAATTAACGCATTACTTTGACAGCCCTACTCAATACATTTATGAGGACTATGGTTAAAGTGGCTATACAGTTGTGTTCAAAATTATTCAACCCCCACTGAAATTGATTGTTTTGGCCGGTTTGACATTGATTTTGATCATTCAGTCATCCTGCTTACAATTAAATCAAAGAGGCACGTGTAGGTCAGACAAATATAACATAACATTTATAATGAAATAACCACAAATGTCTTTTCTGTGCTCACATTATTATCAGTTTTATTCAACCCCCAAGTGACATTCAATCTTAGTACTTAGTACAACATCCTTTTACAGTTATAACAGCTTTTAAACGTGAAGCATAGCTTGACACAAGTGTCTTGCAGCGATCTACGGGTATCTTCGCCCATTCATCATGGGCAAAAGCCTCCAGTTCAGTCACATTCTTAGGCTTGCGCACTGCAACTGCTTTCTTTAAGTCCCACCAGAGGTTCTCAATCGGATTTAAGTCTGGTGACTGCGATGGCCACTTCAAAATGTTCCAGCCTTTAATCTGCAACCATGCTCTAGTGGACTTGGAGGTATGCTTGGGATCATTGTCCTGTTGAAAGGTCCAACGTCTCCCAAGCCTCAGGTTTGTGACGGACTGCATCACATTGTCATCCAATATCTCCTGGTACTGAGGAGAATTCATGGTACCTTGCACACGCTGAAGCTTCCCAGTACCTGCAGAAGCAAAACAGCCCCAAAGCATGATTGACCCCCCGCCATGCTTCACAGTAGGCAAGGTGTTCTTTTCTTCATAGGCCTTGTTCTTCCTCCTCCAAACATAGCGTTGATCCATGGGCCCAAACAGTTCTAATTTTGTTTCATCAGTCCACAGAACACTATCCCAAAACTTCTGTGGTTTGTCCACATGACTTTTGGCATACTGCAGTCGACTCTTCTTATTCTTTGGAGACAGCAAGGGGGTGCGCCTGGGAGTTCTGGCATGGAGGCCTTCATTACGCAGGGTGCGCCGTATTGTCTGAGCAGAAACTTCAGTACCTACATCTGACAAATCTTTTCTCAGTTCCTCAGCAGTCACACGGGGACTTTTCTCCACTCTACGCTTCAGGTAGCGCACAGCAGTCGAAGTCAGCATCTTTTTTCTGCCACAACCAGGTAGCGTTTCAACAGTGCCCTTTGCCTTGAATTTGCGAATGATGCTTCCTATGGTGTCTCTTGGTATGTTTAACATCTTTGCAATCTTCTTATAGCCATTGCCCTTCCTGTGAAGAGTAATCACCTCTTCTCTTGTCTTCCTGGACCATTCTCTTGACTTCACCATGTTTGTAACCACACCAGTAAATGTCTAGAAGGAGCTGAGTATCACAGTCATTTTAAAGCTGCCTAATTGGTGCTTATTAGGCTTTATTGCTGCTCCCTGACATCCACAGGTGTTTTCAATACCTGATTGAAAACACTTCAATGAACCTCTGTTCTTCAGAGTGGTAGTCTTTAAGGGTTGAATAATTGTGTCAATGAAGAATTCACAAAAGAAACATTTACTACTGTATTACAAAACCAATTGATGTCATTTTAGTTGCATATGGTTCTTTAAGAAGTCCTTGTAGGATTTCATTCTGAATACAATTACAAATATACACTAAATTCCCTAAAACCATTTACAGCATTGGGGGGGTTGAATAATTTTGAACACAACTGTATGTAACTTTTAGTTTGTGTTGATTTCAACGATCTGGACAAAAGCAGTAGTGTTTTTACCACACTTGCTGTCTTAAAGGTTTAAGAGTTAGCGTTACGGGGAGGTCATATTGCACTGTCTACCTGCCGAAAATCATTCTGTGACTTGGCGGGAAAAATCTGACCCGGGCAGAGGCATTAATAAAAACTATATAAAACTAAAACTGCAAGCAGTTATGAAGGGGCCCAAGCCACCCACGCCAGTCGCTCCAGACGCCCCAGGGAGCGCACAAAAGCGGAACCCGAAACCGGGCGGCAGGGAGGCAAACATCGGTAAATATCGAGAGGCGTGAGCCGCGACGTCTGTGGTACGTTGCCGTTGCAAACGTAGCGGTCAACAGTTCAGCTCCACGCATATACAGACTGCCTTTAACAATGATATACGGATAGGATTGGAGATGAAAAGTTCAACTGACACGTTACCGCGATCAGTTTCGTGGGAAATTAAGAATCAATGCCACTGACATAACCAATCACACTATGACAGACTAATTGTAAATGAATGTAGCCTACTGGCAGTCTTACACACGTGGGTGCTCAGTATTTTCGTCAGCGCCTGTGAATGGTGTTGATTTTGGATTGAAAAAGTGAGAGAAAAGAGTTGCATTTGTCCACTGAAGGTTGTGGAAACTTTTTCAAGTGGGTTAGGAAGTTTGTTTATTGTAAAAAATCAGGGGAGCACACAAAAGCAAAAACCAAAACCTAACGGTAGGTGGGAAACATCAGTGTTTCAATATCTTTCTGAAATATGGAGAAGTGTGAGCTGCAAGGTCTGTGGTACATTCCCATTGCAAATATGTCATTAACATTGAGTAAAAGGGCCAAAACTCGTCTATGTCGATTATAGCGCCCCCTAATTGCTGATCTTCGCCCAATTTGGTAGAGAGACTCCAAGCGGCATGCCGAACTAGCATCACAAGTTTTTTTTATTGGCCAAAACAAATAAATGTTGCTTATAGCGCCCCCTTAAGGCCGACCTTCGCCAAATTTGGTACGGAGCATTGCAGTTGGATGTTGAACAATGATCTCAGGTTATTTGCTGATAACATTTAATTTGGTTGAGATATGATATGATATGTCTGTGGAAGCTAGCTAGGAACATTTGTTTGGTCATCAAATGTGCATACTGTAACGTAGCAAAATTCCTTGAGTAACTTTTGTTCAGGTCGATCTGGAGATGTTACCTACCAGCTTTCGTGCTGATCCGTCGCACGGCCTAGGACAAGTTCGAAAAAAATTGTTGTACTTGTACCCTAGTGGCCATTTTTTGTGAAACGGGTGGGTGACCTTCAGAGGGTCATGATTAACAAGAATCTAAAGTTTGGCGTTGATGGCATTTATTTTGGCCGAGATATGGCAAAGTTGGTGTTTTCGTAGTTAGCTACACAACTTTGTTCGTGCGTAATATGCGCAATTTTTATCCTCTTAAAATAATTTCTATTAACTTTTTGTCAGGCCAATCTAGAGATGCTACCTGCCAAATTACGTGCCGATTGGTTTCAAGGTCTAGGAGGAGTTTGAAAAAGTAGGTTTTTGATAAATCGCGATTTTTCACGCATAAAAGTTTAGGTGGAAATGGGCGTGGCATATATCACATGATTCAGTTGGATTTCAGACCAGTCCTGAAAATGGCAACCCCCCACCATGTACGGTTTAGGCTGTAGTCGGAGTTTTAGGCGGAGAAGAATAATGACTATGATGATGATTAATCAGTAGAAAAACAATATGATTCTACAGCCCTGCTGTGCGAACGGCATAGCTTTGCTATTGCCCGTTCTTGCAGACTCGGACCCCTATTTAGGAAAAATATCGTGGTTTGGATTAAAACACTCCCAAGGAACACACATTTCCTTGGTGAAAGTCTTTAGTTTTAGTTTTTTTTTTTAGCTTTTTGAACAAATGGTTCATGAGAACAGCCTGTTATGATCATCAGATGAAACATAAAGTTTCAGAAACACCAAGATTCATTACGGTAAGACAATGTAGAAATTTGAATAGTGAGCGTTTTATTCAAGATTTAATTTCCATAAACTGGGACAGGTTTCAGTTAAAACCCTTTGTTGAAGATGCATGGAACTTTTTTTATACTGAGTTAACTGATGTAATTAATAGACATGCTCCTTGGAAAACCATTACCACGGATTAATGGTGATCTTCATATTATATTATGATCTTCATATCATATTAGACTCAATAATGAAAATCTCAATGATCCTTCTACAATTGCCAATGCTTTTAGTCAGTACTTTTCTTCTATCAGCAGCTCAAAGTCCTCTTTTTCCCTATCCTGAAATCTTGCCTCATAACGCTATATGTCATAGTTCCTTTAGCAGAATTCACCCAGCTGATGTCGAGCAGGTCATTTGTGGATTGAGGCCCAAATGATTTGGAGATTACATTTATTAAAATTGCCTCTCATGTTCTTGCTTATCCTATATCTGACTTGTTTAACCTCTCCGTATCCACATGCACAATTCCATCAATTTGGAAATGTGCCAAAATTACCCCTTTGCATAAAGGTGGCGACCCCTCTGACCTCAATAATTATAGACCCATTTCCATCATCAACAGCATAGCAAAGGTGTTTGAAAAGCTAATTTTTAATCAAATATCCCAATATGTCAATGACTTTCATATCATATCTCCACACCAATCTGGATTCAGACCAAACAACTCTACAACCACTGCTCGTACGAATCTCACCAATGATATATTCTCTTAGATAATAACATGCCCATTGGTGCAATTTTCATTGATCTGACAAAGGCTTTTGACATGGTCGATCATTATCTCCTCTTTGACAAACTTTTTGCTATTGGCTTCTCTACATATTCTTTACTATGGTTTAACTCATACCTTCACAATAGACGCCAGTGTGTTTCTTATCCACAAGTTTCCAACGTCCCATGATGCTTTGCATCAAAAGTGGGCGCAACTTCCGCTTCGAGCTTTGCTAGACGGAAGTAAACAAGCGGGAAGTGTTACTCATTCATTCATTTAAGAAATACCGATGAAACTTGCTAATGATGTGGGAACACAACCATAACGAGCTTAAAAAGGGTGAAACATCAGTACCTTTACCCTCCGCGGTAGATGGTTGGGAGGATGCCGTGAAGAAGTGGCCTCGTATCACTTACGGTAGCATTTTTAGCTATTTTGTTGCTTCAGTAGCCTGTGATGGTACAGCGATGAGCAATTTGAAAAGCTCAGTGGAATTCTGGTGTAAAGAAGAATGTAGGTCTGAAGAAGGTTAAGCACATTAATTTTAACCATCACAGACCTAGCCACATATATCCAGGCCCATCACTACGTTCAATGCAAGAATTAACAACCTCCCCACAACTTTTTAAGAACCATAGAGAGTTCATAGCCCACAGCAATTCATCATTGCCATTCGTTCATGATGGCCCCACTGTTTAAGCTCCAGACAAATGGTCTTCTTCAGTTGAGTTACAGAGCAGATGTAGACAGCAGCAAGGCAGGCCTCAGCAAACATGATCCAGCCCACAATAACACACTCTGTCATACTGAACACAGCACAACCCTCACCTGTCCAAAATGCACCAAGTTTTATGAGGACTGCATCAAAGTGTCCCATGTACAAGCAGATACACTGATGGAAGAAACAAGGATGCAAAGTTCTTCACAGTTATGGCATGATGCTAGAAAGCTGCGTATAACAGCCAGCACAGCAAAAAAATGTCCCAAAAAGGAGCACCACTGATCCCAGAAAATTTCTAAATGAGCATCTATACCCAACTTTCACTGGCAATACAGCAACGCAGCATGGCAAAGAAAATGAGATCAAGGTCATCACACTCATGGAGAGCAGAGGGCATACTGTGGAGAAGATAGGCCTGGTTGTGCACCCTGACTATGCTTGGTTGGGAGCCAGTCCAGATGGGATCCTTGATTCAACACAGCTCCTTGAGATCAAGTGCTCCTTCAAGAGTTGCATGTCACTGACAGAATTTCTGGGACGACCAAATGGTGACATCAAAGATTAGGTGATGAACAGTACCTGATCCTTCCCAAAGGAAAGGATGGATACTACCTGCAGGTAAATAAAATGTTTTCAAGTAGATTAGCTCTATTATTAGCCAAACAATGTTTTTTTATATCTATTTCAATGTTTGTTTTTTTCACCAACATGCACTAACAATCCTTATTTCAGACACAATTGACCATGATGTGTCTGGGCCTACAGAGCTGCAAGCTGGTCATCTGGACACCAAGTGAGGACATTGAAATGGACATTCCATTTGACAAAAACTACACAGATGCACAAGTTCAACAACTGCAGAATTTCTACTTTTCACACATGCTACCTAGATTGGCTGATAATTTTGCTGACAAGGAGATAAATCTCTGCCCAACATACATGCAGATCTTTAATGAGTAGTTGAGGCAGGGTTTACACTGTATAATCAGTTTTATTGGTTGTATATTCTGAAGAAATATACCTACACAAAGACAGTGTAATGCTGTTTCACTAGTTTAAATAGAAAACAAAAGAATTTTTCAGTTCATTGACAGTTCCACTTTTATTGAAAGTTTTAAGGTGAAAGCCAGTTGTTTGAGCTGACAAAACAATTAAATATATTAAAGTTAACAAATAGTTTCCTGTATAAACATTGTAAATAATTTTTTTGTAAATTAACTCAATTATATGAAATAACTTGTACATGTTCGTTAATTATAAGAATACATTAATGTGTCATTTGAATTTTTCTCTTCCACTTAGCGTTTCTACACATGACGTGACCTGCAGCACTCCCATAGACTGTTAATATTAAGCACTCCACACTCCACCGTTCTCTTAATACAGCCATGCACTCCACTTGAGGAGCAGTCGGCTCGGCAGCTCTCAAAATCTTTTAAACTGACCTTTGTCGATCAAAAAACAGACAGATTCAGCAACTGCATGGCCTATTTCTCTCTTAAAATGTTTTCAGAAACATGTTTTGGTGAACTATCTTCGTAAAATACAAGACCGTTTTCAGTAAGTGGTTATTACACATTATCAGTGTACTGACGAAAAGTGTTTTTCCAACAAATAAACCATAAAACACTCATATCTCATAGTAGCAGCTAGATTCACTGATTATAATTCATAGCTTAAAAATGCAATAGAAAAAAAAAAAAAATAATAATTAAAACAAGGCATGGATCACCGGTGGGTCGTCATGAGTAAAAACATGTTTTCCATTCAATTGATAAAGTGCCTTGGGCAATATTATACAGGGATCTCCTGAATTCATAAAACCAATTTTTATGGGTGGCTCAAACATGCCACCCATAAAAGTTCCTGCATTCAAAAAGAATATGAACATTCAGTATGCTCCGCAAAATTATTGTTATTGTGTCTATTTGCTTGAAATAAGCTCCCCTCGCAGATTTACAAGTGCTGCACAGATCTTTAGTATTTTGTCAATTTTAGTGACAAAATGAATAGGCACAGTTTGTGAGAGGATCTTGTACACCTTAAGACGCCTGATAGCTCGCTCAATGTGTATGCGGACATTAGCAATGCTCCTTGTGCGAGTGACCTGCTCATTGGTCAGCTGGCTTTTCTTACGCGTAAAGGCTGGCGTGATCAAACGAACATTCCGTTCCTCCAGCAAATCCCTGATGGTGAAGCCACGATCCCCCATAACCTCATCTCCGGCACGCAGATGGTCGAGGAACCCAGAGTTCTGTGTGATGAATCTATCGCTACATTTGCCACCATAAGCTTCTGAATTGTACATAACAATTCCAGATGGAGCAGTTGCTACTAGGTACTTGACAGTATTGCTAGCATAGTAATGAGTGTAAGATTCGGTTCGTGAGTCTAGATTTTCAGCCTTCTGAAGGACACTTTCTGTGCAGTCAATTATGCATGTTGTGTTTGGAAAACTGTCCATAAAAGCCTTCGGCAAAGTGGCCTTTATTGTTTCACGAGGCAGCCATGGAATGAGATCCTGGGTGTGCTCAGCAATCACATCTATCCAGAATTTCAGTGTTTTACTGACTTGACCAGGTGAGATTTTGAAGCGTTTTGCTAAATCCGCAATAACAAAGTTCTGTCTAAGCTTCATCAATGTCAACAGGATTTGGTCCTCTGCTGGCCGTGTTGATGATTTGGGGGCAAAATGTTGCAAGCAAGACACAAGTGTTTTAAATTCAAGTAGCGGAATCCCTGTGTACAGCAAACAGTCTGCATCATCTTTCAATGTTAACTCTGCAACAGGCAGCGAATCAGAAGATGAGGCAGTTGTCACACCACATGTGATAGTAGGTCCTTTGGAGTAGATGTGGTCCTCCATTGCTGGGTCTGACCACTGTGTTTGGGCATCATGGAAGGTCTGTGAAGTAGGGCCTGGCTCCCCAGAAACCTCCATCACATCAGGCTCATCTGCAGGGAATACATTAATTACATATTTATGTTACAACATGAGATTTATAACTGTAGTAGTATCAGTTCAGGTATATGGAAAGAACATTTTAGTACAAGGATTGACTTAAATTAAATATACAAATTTGAACGACAGTATTTAAATAAATTGATATTCATGTTTAGATTGTGATATTCTTTGTGAAGTACACAGAAAAGCATAACAAGAACTACAAACGTTACTACTTTTAAAAACAATAACGTGTCTGTGTCTTATTTGTTGCTGTTCTCAGACTTTTTTTCACTGCAAAATAAGCACTCTGGCTTAGTGACATCTAGACACAGAGTGCGTTTAATAATCTCAAAACAGATATTCTGTAAATGTTAACTAAAAGAGGGAACAAAATTAACACCTGACACAGTGTGCCAAGTGCAGGATAAAACTTTGTGCTAGTTTAAAATATCAGGCCATCTGTCTACTGTGGCTTGTGTTCATAACACTCACGTTTAAGCCACTGACTTCATTTTGTGCGGTTATTTGTACAACCCCGAACAGCACATGTTGTCCCTGAACGCTCTTACTTGGTGAGCCAGAGGCCGCCCCTAGATGTTATTTATCAGAATACCTCTGAAACAAATCTTATCCCTCTCAATGTAGCCTATAATAGTCTCTGTCGATTTGTTCTGAGGTGTCCTTATAGAACCCATCATTGCCTGATGTATGAGTCGCTTCATTGGTTAACACCTAAATCTAGAAGGCATTCGCACTGGCTGCAGTTTATTTTTAAATCAATTTTCTTTAACTATCCTCCTTATTTAAAACAACATCTAATCCCATATAGCTCGACATACAGTCTGAGACATACTGGGTACCCCTTTTTCTTTGTTCCCAGAATCTCCAAAGAAATTGGACGACGTGCCTTTAAATTTAAAGCGCCATCTGATTGGACTACCTTGCCCAACTCACTTAGATCGATTACTTCATTTGTTTTTTTAAGGCATCTGTCTTTAATTATCTACAATTAACCTGCTCTTGTTTCTAGCTTGTTTCTAAGTTGACATAACACAATTTATTATCTTATCATCTTATTTCATTTATTTTATTTTATTTTTATTTTTTGTGGGTTGGCTACTGTTTGTGCATCTACTATAAATAACAGCACATTTGGAATGTATGAAAACGTACTGTTCTTACTTGTGTGTATATATGGGCAGGTGGGGGGGGGGGTTCAGTTGGTGTTGAAGCAGTCAGGCTTGGGAGTGCTGTGTGTATGTGTGAATGTATTTTGTGTTTTGTATTTACTGTTGTTTTAAAAGACCCTCTCGAAAATGAGATGATTCATCTCAAGGGGTTATCCATCCATCTTCGTCCGCTAGACAGGACATAGTGTATGAAATAATGCAACTAGCTAACAATCTGCTTAAGTCTGGTATTAGTACCACATTTATATGGGTACCAGCTCATATAGGTGTAGAAGGTAATGAATTGGCAGATAAATGTGCGAAGAAAGCAGCAGAGAAGCCTGATATAGAGGTGGATATTAAATACAGTAACGCTGAAGTCAAAAGTATAATTAAAGCTAAAATAAATGGAAAATGGCAGTTTTTTTGGGATACTGAACAAACTGGGAAACACCTGTATAGTATTCAAGGAAAAGTGGGGAAGAACAGGAATACATACAGAAGTAAACAAGAAGATGTGGTGTCCACAATGAGACTAGGACATACAAGATTAAATGAAATATTATTTATAATGAAAAGGCATGTTGATGGAATACATACACAACATACAGTTGCTCTAGAGGTGTGTCTGACATATATAGCATTTGGATGAAAGCGTCAGCTAGATGACATGTAATGTCAAGAGACCATAGAATATGTGTTGTCCTAAATACCATCAAGGCAGACAAAGATTGATTTCTCAACTTGGTAAAAACCAGAAGACATTACATTTATAGGATATACTGCAAAGAGGATCTGGTGGAATTTGTTTTTGTTTTTTGTTTTCTTTTTTGAAGATAACTGGGTTAGTAAAAAGAATTTAAGAAAGTGTAGGTTGGCCTCATGATCCACACTCCAGTCCAGATGGTGGCGGTAATGCTCCAAAAAGCTGGTTCCCAACCGCCATACAAAGAAGAAGAAGAAGAAGAAGAAGAAGGAGGCAGGCAGAGGTGTGGTAGTCTACACCTGGTTCACATTAGCTTGATTGACTCTTTGTCCTTTAAAGAGGGCCGGAGATTCAGTTCTGGTGATCTCTCTCAATCCTCACATCCAGAAAAGGTTAGTTTTTGAGTTTTGGTTACTTTATTATTCACATGCACTCATGCACTCCCTACACCACTGATGATACTAATTGGTATTGCACCAGTTTGGTATTGCTGATTTGCATTGAGTTGTTTCTCTGGTCAGAGAGTTAAGAAGCCTGAATTGTGACTGGTATAATTGTTTGGGAGATTCACACATCAGTACTTTTAGCGTGTATAGAGCCAGCAAATTTCTACATGTAAATGGGTGAGTTAAGGGTTTATTTCAACCAAAGCAGAGTGGTGATTGTTGGAACAGTGGAAAGATGAACCAAGATGGCTTTTGGTAGTTTTATTTAGTTTCTGTCCACTTTTGAATGAAGTGTGTTTCACGATGATAAAAGTCCTCATTATTTACATGGAGTTTGGTGATGGTGATCTCGAGTGTTTCATGTTGAACTAAAAGGATCTTACTCTTTAACAAAAGTCTCTCTGTAAGGATCCTTTCCATGATGTAGTCAGACACTTAGAATAATAATCTGATTCTGTCAGCGGCAACAACAGAACTTTTAGTGGACGATAACTGATGCTGAACATTTTGTTTGTAGGGTTACATTACAGCCAGGTTCACAACTTCATGGTGCAGCGTTCTCCGTTAATAATGGACCAGTTTCAAAGACTTTGTTCCCATCAGTCACTTAGCTCAAAAAATATCACCCTTTAATCAGATTTCTTTGAGAGTAACTAAACAGCCAACATACTCATCAGATTCACATTATACTACACCTTCAGAAAATACATCCAGTACAAAATCAGTGTCTTCATTAAAACAAACAATGAAGCTGAACTTTTGAACTTTTGTCTTAGTTCACAATGATGATGCGTGCAGCTGTGGGTCTCTGGGTCCTAGCAGCGGTGATCGGCGTCGGCAGCGGCGACAGCGTCTCCCTGGTGAACAACGCAAACAAAGAGTTTTCCTTCCGACTCTACAGGAAGTTAGCAGCTGATGCTGACTCACAGGGAAAGAATATCTTCTTCTCCCCGGCTAGCGTGTCGGTCGCCTTGGCTGCTTTGTCCGTGGGAGCGCAGGGGGAGACGCACCGTCAGCTTTTCAGTGGTCTGGGTTTCAGCCGCTCCCTCCTGACGCAGACAGATGTGGACCAGGCCTTCCAGACGTTCCTCCAGAGCGCCAACAACCCATCTCAGGACGCCAGCGAAGGGACCGCCGTGTTCGTGGACAACGACTTCAAGCCGAAGCCAAAGTTCCTGCAAACCCTGAAGCAGTCGTACTTTGCAGATGGGTTCAATGTGGACTTCAGCAAAGCTACAGAAAGTGCTGATACCATCAATAAGTATGTAAAGAAGAAGACCAATGGGAAGATTGACAAGCTGGTGGAAAATCTGGATCCAAACACAGTCATGTATCTCATCAGCTATATCTACTACAAAGGTAAGAGGGTCCTGTGGGATGAGATCCAGTCAGTCTGTAATAATCTCATGTAAGATCTGTTGACATATTAAGGGTAAATTAAATGTATGAAGTCACAAGTTTTGTTTTATTTCTGCTCATTGTCTAACAGGAAAGTGGGCGACTCCATTTGACCGTAAGCTCACCAAGCAGGATGACTTCAACGTGGACAAGAGAACCAAGGTTCAGAGTTTCTCTCTTAATTCAGAAAAAATTATTTGAGTCCCAGTAATGAACAGGAGCAGAGCTAGACAACGTATACTTTCGGGGTTCAGCCCAAACCTAGAGCGGGGATCTGTTGGGAATTCATTTACCAAAGATGTATAAAGCATTTTTCATGCCGTTAACACAATTTGGGAAAATCTGATAGTTGTAACACCCTAATTTTGTGTTTGACATCTTGCTGCTTTTTTTTTTTTCAAACCTTTTTTTTGCCGTGTTTTTGACCATCTTCATGTTTAAATTGTCATTGTCCAGGTTCCAGCCGTCATGATGAATCGGGAGGATGATTTCCACATCTATCGCGACCGTGAGCTGAAGACAACGGTCCTTCAGCTCCCCTTCAAAAGCTCCTACTCCATGCTGCTTGTGTTGCCTGACGTCATGGCAACGCTGGAGAACGCCATCTCCCCGAACCACGTCACCAAATGGCTGAAGGCTATGGTGACACCCAGGTTGGGAAAATCTTAATTTATGCTTATATGTGGAGGGTCTGACACTGAATAAGGTACACAGCTTTGTCCTGTCTTCCCCAAGAAAGACCCCTTAAGTGGTGTGTTCCAGCATCATTCGGACATAGATTTAGTTTTCTAGTGGTGGTGCCCTCTAGTGGTCGTAGTTCTGACGGGAGCAAAGCAGGAAGTAAGGTGAGGAAGTTTAAGAGCTCCAACCCTCCTGGTAAGGAGGTAGGGGGTGGGTCAAACAATAGGACTTTCACTCAGGAGACCGGGGTTCATGTCCCGTTTGGAAAGAAAAGGAAACCGTTTAATTTGATAGTATTTGTCTGTAGTTGTTCATTGCCTTGTAAGCAGAAAGGATCTTACTCTTTAAAAAAAGGTCTCTCTGTAGGGATCCTTTCCATAATGTTGTCAGACACTTAGAAGAATAATCTGAGCCTGTTTGCCTTCCCCCTCCAATGTTTTAGGAGATATGATGTATATATTCCAAAGTTCTCCATCAAGACTTCCTACAACCTGAACGATGTGCTGTCAGAAATGGGAATGACAGACATGTTTGGTGATCGTGCAAATTTGAGAGGCATTTCAGAGGTTCAAGGACTGGTAGTCTCACAAGTAAGTAAACGGAGCATATGTTATTTCACACATTCCATTTGTCTGTCGTCTCACTTACTCTGCGTTGCACCGCAGGTTGTGCACCAAGCTACACTTGATGTGGATGAAGCCGGAGCCACCGCTGCAGCTGCCACAGGCATCGGCATCGGACTGACTGCCCTCCTGGCCCCTGTCCCTATATTGAAGTTCAATCGTCCATTTATGGTCATCATCGCTGAACGCAACACGGAGAAAATCCTCTTCTTGGGAAAGATTATCAAGCCAACCATCTGATGGATCATGACTTTGTTTGCTCGAGCACAGCTGTTGCATCTTCATATAAAGGATTCAGAAAAACTTGTTTTGTCTCTTGCTTTATTGAGTGTAAGCTGTTTTTATATAATTATCTTTGAGGGTAAAATAATGTAGGGATAAAATATATGAACTTCCATAAGCATTTGGTTTTCATTTATAACAGATCAGATTTTAAAAATACAACAGAGCTCAACCGTGAACACTCACTTTTTGAAACACTCTGGTTCTGGCAGCGGTGGCAGAAGTACTAAAATCTTGTACTCAAAGTACAAGTACTACTTTGACACTGAAAGTACAAGTCCTGCATTGAAATGTTACTTAAAGTATAAAAGTGAAGTATTTAAAGGAGAATTCCGGTCGATTTCAAAACGTAGTTCTGTTTGTATATTCGGAGTGCTGTCAGTAGCGAGAAACTATCAGTGTTGCCTACACTGTGTTATCCTCCTGCTACCTTCTTCAGCCAGAAGGCTGAAACGGGGAAAGTTTCAAACATGCTTTTAGCCTCTTAACATGTTCGAGATGTCATTACAAGTGCATACCCATGTGAAGTGATTCCTTCTGTTTAATACCGTGAGAGAGGACACCCTGCTCAACATCCTGTGCAACAATGTGTGTACTGTAAAAATTGTCAGGACAGTAGCTGGCAGAAGGCCTGTTTGTTATTCTCAAGGTATTTCTGGAACCACTGAATGTCAATGTTTTAGGAGATATGATGTAGTTCTCCATCAAGACTTCCTACAACCTGAACGATGTGCTGTCAGAAATGGGAATGACAGACCTGTTTGGTAATCGTGCAAATTTGAGAGGCATTTCAGAGGAGCAAGGACTGGCAGTCTCAGAAGTAAGTGAACGGAGCATATGTTTTATTTCACACATATTCCATTCATCTCACTTTCTCTGCGTTGCACCGCAGGTTGTGTACAAAGCTACACTGGACGTGGACGAGGCCGGAGCCACCACTGCAGCTGCCACAGTCATCGGGATCGAACTGACTGCCCTCCCGGCCCCTGTCCCTGTGTTGAAGTTCAATAGTCCATTCATGGTCCTCATCACTGAAAGCAACACTGAGAAAATCCTCTTCTTGGGGAAAATTATCAACCCAACCATCTGATGGATCATCACTTTGTGTTTGCTCGAGCACAGCTGTTGCATCTCATATAAAGGAGTCAGAAAAACTTGTCTCTTGCTTTGAGTGTGAACAGTTTTTATACAATCTTTTGAAGGTAAAATAATGTAGGGATAAAATATGATCAACTTCCATAAGCATTTGGTTTTCATTTATAACGATCAGATTTTGAAAATACAATAGAGCTGAACAGTGGGCAATCACTTTTCAGCTCTATTGTATTGTATCTAACCCACTTTTTGAACCGTTCTGGGAGCAGTGGCAGAAGTATTAAAATCCTTTTACTTGAGTAAAAGTACTACTTCCACACTAACAGTAAAAGTCCTGCATTGAAAATGTTATGTAAAAGTCTGTATCAGGAAAATGTACTTAAAGTGTAAAAGTTAGAAATACTTAATGCAGAAAAATCCTCACATTTTGGAAACAGGAAACTGTTGATTTCGTACAGGCTTGTCTTCTACACGATCAGAAACTTTGTTTGAAAACCTCACAGCTCGGGGTCAGTCTACCTTGGATGGTTTAGACATTGTGGTTACTCAAAATCCTTATAGAGAAAATGAATTGGATTTTTAAAGTTGAGGTGAAACAAAAGTGAGGGTGAATGCTGTATGTTCAAAGGCTGATGGTACACTGCATTGCTCTCTTGAATGTGTAAGAAGTAGTTGAAGTACAAGTTAAATAATACAAATGTTTGAAAGATGGGCAATATGTTTTTAGAAAAAGCTGACTCTAAACTGGAAATTGCTTGAATGTGTAAGAAGTAGGTAAAGTAACAATTATTCATTAGCTCTGTGTTACCAACTTTAGTTAAAGGTTGACATGACTTCTCCCGTCTCAGTTATTTTCAGAGAGATGAGGCCCTGGAGCGCCTTTAAAACTCCTGCTTCTAGCTCAAAACCCATTACTCCAAATGCTTAATGTTTAATATTGTGAGAGATAGGACACCCTGCTGAACATCCTGTGCAACAATGGTGTGTGTACTGTAAAAATGTCAGGACAGTAGTAGGCAGAAGAAGGCCTGTTTCTGTTATTCTCCAGGTATTTCTGGAACCAGTTAATACAGGGTAGTGTACTCACAGAGTAAACAAGGCAGCTTGGCTCTTAACGGCAAGTTGGCTAAAAGTTGAGGGGGAGCATGGCTGTCATCAAGATGTCTTGTATAGCAACAAGTGACAAGTCTGTAAGTTAAAGCTGCATTTTGTACACAGTATCCAGCTTGTGTTATAGTGGAATGTGGATAAATCAGAAAGTTATAAAACAAATTGTATGCAAGCGGGTTTGTGTGTTGAAAAAAGCATACAGAAGAATAATAAAGATATAGAATAACAGGTTAAAAAAAAAAAAAAAAAAAAGCTAAATGCTGGTTTTTCCTGTTCCAACAATCACTACTCTGGTTTATACACCAGCAGCATTCTTATACAGCAGCCGTCAATATGAATGCAGCAACAACAAAAAAACGCTTTGAAAATGGAATGCTTAAAGAATTACAGTGCTTAACTTTTTGTGGTTCATGAGAACAGGATGTTATGATCATCAGATGAAAAAGTATACAGTTTCAGAAACATTTAAAAGTTACATATCGTCAAATAAAGTAAAATTACTGGTAATAAAATCTACTCAAGGAAAAAATTTAAAAAAAATAAAAATAAAAAGTAGCTCCTTAAAAATGTACTCAGAGTAAAAGTTACTCAATTACTTTTTAACAGCGGTGGGGAAATATACTTTTTTATCTCCTTTCGTCTTATTTAAACTTATTATGCTTATGTAATTAAATCTCAGTCTTTTGTGCTTTGACAAGTAAACAAAGATGCATTCGATGTTAGTTTGTTGATGGATACAAAACATTAGAGATCTTTTTTTATTTACTCAGTAACGGATGTGATTTAAAATGTAGCAACATGCAATACTGCAAACAAAACATACTTGAGGAAAAGTTAAAGTACACATTTTAAAAACTACCTTAAAAAGTAAAAGTACACAAAAAATCTACTCCATTACAGTAATGTGAGTAAATGTAATTCTTTACTTTCCACCTCTGGACTTACATGCTCTTTTGTTCATCATTTTGGCGGAAATGGGCTTCCACAATAATTGATTGATTGATTGTTTATTTTGTTTATCTGTAACCCACAACAGTCAATAAACTGGTAACAAGCAACAAACAAAACATAACGTTGTTTTTACTTCCACAAACAAAACAAAAAATGAACAGACAAGAAAGCAAAAATACAGAAAACAACAACAATACTAACATATACTAACATATATACTAACATATATATATATACAAGAAACAAACAGGACCAAAAAGGTGTAGCCTGAAGCCTGATCTTATTACTCCTACCCTTTTAACATGAATTATATTCTTTCAAATGAACATGAAAGTTACAGAAACGAAGTATACACTGTATATAACCCAGTACAACACAAACATTCCAATACATTTTGTGTACCTTCTGATATTCACACTTCTGTTTTATATCTTGCTATGGACCTTTATATTTTAGTTTTAATATGAATAACATGTGGTTTCCAGCATATTTTGTGATCTATGACAACTCCCAGAAATCTGTTTTCATATACTCTTTCTATTTCAATATTATCTAACATAATATGTCTAAAATTCTTCAAATATTATGTATTTAGTTTTATTTATATTCAGTGACCGCTTGTTAAGATTAAACCATCGTTTTAAAGAGTCTAGTTCAGTTTCCACTTTATCCAAAAGCTGCTCAAGATTTTTGCCAGGACAAAACAAGTTGGTGTCATCAGCAAATGAAACCAAATTTAATATTTTAGACACAGTACACATGTCATTTATGTACAGTAGAAATAGTTTTGGACCCAGCACTGATCCTTGTGGGAACCCGCATGTAACCTTCAATAAATCAGACTTTTGTTCTTTAATTGGACATATTCATATCTATTTTCCAGATAACTACTAAGCCATCAGTATGCTACTCCCCTAATCCCACATTTTTCCAATTTGGTCATTAATAGTTTATGGTTAATTGTATCAAAGGCTTTTTGTTACATTCATGAAAATGCCTACAGTGAATTCCTTACTATCCATAGCTGTAGATATTTGTTCTAATAGCTCCATCACTGCCATTGTAGTGGACTGGTTTGATCTGAAGCCATATTGATGTTCACTCAGTAGACTGTGTTTTTCTATGAAATGATCGAATCTATGGCTAAAAAGCTTTTCTAATATTTTTGAGAATTGTGGAAGGACAGAAATTGGTCTGCAGTTTGAGAAAGAGTGCTTATCTCCATTTTTGTAGATGGGAATGACTTTGGCAATTTTCATTTGATTTGGGAAAAATGCCTGTTTGTAACGATTGATTAAAGATATGAGTCAGGGGTTTCACTATTCTATGTACAATGTTTTTAGTTAAAGCCATGTCAATACAATTACTATCAGTGCAGATTTCTTATTCTTGGACTTCTTTACCACAACAATTAACTATTTCCTCAATTCTCCTCAAAATAATTATATTTGAATTTATTTTAATAATATTTCATTTATATCCTCTGTTATTACTAGATCAACCATTTATTTAGCTAAATTTTAGCCAACATTCACAAAATGGTCATTGAATTCATTAGCAGTCTCCTTTGTGTCTGTTATTAGTGATTGGTTGTTTTTATTAAAGTGGTCTGGGTAATCGGATTTCCCCGTACCTTTTTTGATTTTGTTGTTTAGCACCCATGTGCCCTGCTTGTCGTTTCTGTACTGTACTAATTGTTTATTGAAATAATCCTTTTTATTTTTTCTCAATATGCTAGTCAATTCATGTTTATGTTTCTTATATTTATTTTCTACTTCCTTTGTTCTAAATTGTAGAAACTGCTTGTATAATAAACAAAAAAAAATGTACAAGCATTTTCTAGTCCCCTAGTAATCCAGGGTTTGTCTTCATATTTATTTGTCCTTAGTGATTGTAAAGTGCAATTTTTGTCATACAGAGTGGTAAATGTAGACATGAATTAATCATAGGCTTTATTTGGTTTAACCCCTCCTTAAAGGTCTCAATGGCGTCAGGTGTTTTTTTCCGAGTCAACTTAGCATTTTTTGAGTTTCTCTGTGTATTTTCCTTTGAGAAATGTTGCAGGGTTGCAACAGGAAGATGGTCACTTATATCATTGATAAGCAAGCCACTTACTCTACTTCCAATTTCATTGGTAAAGATGTTATCAATTAAAGTTGCACTGTTCATCAGTTGTTATTCTAGTTGGATTTAAGATTGTAGGTACTAGACCTATACTATACATTGTGTTGATAAAATCTCTGCTGGGTTTGTGTTCCTTTAACTTTAACAAATTACATTAAAGTCTCCACATACGATGATTATTATTATTATGTCTATTATCATACATGTCAACCATCTTTTCATTAAATGTAACAATACAAGATCCAAGTGTTCTATAGATGCAGCTTATTAATATTTTCTTAGTTTTCTCCACCTCTATTTCTACAGTACATATCGAGGGCTTGGAGCCAGAGGGGCGTAAGTGGCTTTTGACAAACTTTACAGGAGAGACAAAACAAAATTTTGACCACACTTCAATCACCTGTATTATTAACCTCAAACCACAAACATTGCAACCACAGGCATACTTACATGAATGAGTATTTAAGTAATAAACTTATGGCATACTAACACAATGAACATGTTCTAAAACATTTTAAAATCAAAAAAATATGGCAAAAACGTCAGATACGCCTTTTTGGCACAAAACATTTCCAAGTCTTCTATGAACATATTGGGCATATCTGCTGAACAATGCAGAAAATAATTGGTCAAAAGGGGAATTGATTGAATAATTAACACTTGAATAACACTTGGACAAGTAATTCTCATTTCTCAATTTTCATTTAACTCATTCATTAATTTTTTTTTTTTCTCATTTCACTTTTCCATTCTGGGCATCTGTAATAAAAGTCACTGAATTTGCTAAACACACTTTTGATTGGCAATTCATGAGTTGTACAATTTATTTCATTACATAAATAATGAATAAATAAATAAATAACAAATACTCTATACAATTGACATTTATCTTGTGTTCTTTATACTCATTTCACTTTTCTTTTTTGTTCAACCATTTCAATTACTCTGTGAGTCTATTCATTGACCACATCCAAAGAATCATGTCGCGTCTTATTTGCTTTTCTATTCACTAGTTTTAGTTCTACTCACTGTCCACTGTCAGAGCATTGTAGAACTCTGCGTATGTGTGAGGAATACTCCTTTTTCTTCCTCTTTGTGGTGTGTTGGCATCCTCTTCCTGGCCACTTTCAACCCCTCCCTCCTGAACAGGCTCAATGTATACTGTCTCACTCCCTCGATCTTCTTCTGTCTCCTCTTCCTGGCCACTGTTAGCCCCTCCCTCCTAAACAAATTCTAGCACAATGTCTACTGTCTCAGTCCCTCGATCCTCTTCTGTCTCCATGTGTCCCTTATCAATTGCATGATCTGTCTCCCTGTCTGTCTCTCTTCCTCCATCTTCTGCTGTCTCCATGTGTCCCTCTCTCTCTTCCATCTCCTCATCTCTCTCCCTCATCTCATGCCGTGTCCCTAAATTATATCATTAATATTTATTAATATCCTACATGAATGCCCTTATACTAATAATTCGGGGTAAGGATTAGATAAGGTGAATGTTCAAACTTATTTTCTATACAAGTCAGAACTCACTTCCTCCATCATGTGCTGTTTCCATGTGTCCCTCAAGTTGATCTCTCTTCCTCACCTCATGTGGCTGTGTCCCTTAATGATTACATGACACATTAATATTTATTAATATAATATCCTACATGAGTGCCCTGAATCTATTAGTTCAAGGCTAGGGTAAAGTAGATTATGAGAAAGTTCAAAAGAATATTCTATGTCAGAACACTAGGCTAATTAGCATGCACAGTTAGCCAAATCAGACCAAAACAATGAGATTAACGTTAGCCATGCTAGGCTAGGCTAATAAGGTAAGGCTCTCAAGGCATGATTATGTCTTACTGTCATCACTCTTGTGAGGAAATGCATTCAAAAACAACTCTGACTAATCTTCAGCTTCTTCAATATAGGATTCATCAGTTTGTTTCATAATATTCATCAAAATCTTTTCTTTTCTGCCTCAGACAGTTCCATGTCTGCAGTTGTGTCAGCCATTTTGAATGCTGTTTAGGGCACTAACTACACTTACGCCCTTCTGGCTCTGAACAAAAATGTGGGTCCTACATGTATTTTTCAAATACAGAAGGGCGTAAGTGGACTTACGCCCTTCTGGCTCCAAATATTACTTACACTTTTGTGTTAGGTCTTTATTGTTTTGTTGATTTATTCAATACAGGTTGATCTCAGATAGGTCTTTATGGCACCACTGGATAGAGCTCATCGAGACCTTTATTTTGATATTAAGAACTCATATTCGCCCAAAATGCCAATTACGCCCCTCTGGCTCCAAGCCCTCGATATTCCATGATATTTTTCATTTTTGTTGACATTTCCCTTACTTTTTTACACTTAAATTTGTTGTTCACAAATAATGCAACACCACCTCCATTTTTGTTTTCTCTGTTAGTTGAAAATAGCTCATAAATCTGCGGTTCTACATCCTCTTCTTTCTCAATTTTAAGCCAAGTCTCTTATGCTGCAATTACACTAAACATTGAGAATTGTTTCATATAGTCTTTCATTTTAAAGAAGTTGCTATACAGGCTTCTACTGTTAAAGTGGATAATTGACAGTGTACCATCCATTATTATTTTGCTTTTAAATTGTTCATCTGTTTAATACTCACAGGTGCGGCTGATGTTATTGTAGAAATATTAATCAGAATCAGTATTGTTCTCCATTTCATACAGTTTATGTTCATTGAGGTCAATTTTTTCTAGATTCAAGTTTTCATAGTTTTCATGTGCTTCTGAAATACTACTCACATAGTTAGGTGATCCAAATTCACCAAGGTCGTCACCTTCCATGTCATTAAATGGAAAGGAATAATCCTTATCAGGTCTCATCATTGTCCCCATTCAGCAGTGCAGTTAAATAATTTTGCATCATTTCCATGTCATAAACTTGTGTTTTGTTTTGCTTCCTTAGAATGCGTGCCTTCCAGGCGATGTCCGCGTTCCAATAAAGACTGCACACAAAAAAATATGTGTAGCATTTTGATTGATTGTGTTTCGAAAAGTAAAGCAAGTCACTTCCTGTTAGATTTTTGTCTCTTAGGTAGAGAATTGTGTGTAGTATTTTGAATAAAGTGTTTTATGCAATTGAAATCTGAGTGAAAGACTGATAAATAGCTTATGGTTTTGAAGATTTGGTGTGTAGTTTTGCACTTTGAGTAAGAGGTTTAAAAAATTGTGTGACATGAAAATATTGTGTGTGCAAGCAGTTGGAGAAAACTGTAATAAAGTCTGAAAGTCACTTTCATCCGTCAGCTTGTGTTTCTGTCTATGAAACACCAGGGGGCGCTGTCGGGAAACTATACTGGCTGTGTGCTTTTTTTTCGCTTCCAGTGGAGTTGATTTTTCTTTTAAAAAGACTTTATTATTCAAGTAAAATAGATAGACTTTATGAATCCCAAATTGGGAAATGACTGTTACAGCTGCAAGTTACTCACACACACACACACACACACACACACACACACACACACACACACACACACACACACAAAACAATTGTGATGACCCCTCCCACTCATGTGAGCTGGGTAGGAGGCAGGCAGAGGTGTGGTAGTCTACACCTGGTTCAATTTAGATTGATTGACTGTTTGTCCTTTAAAGAGGGCTGGAGATTCAGCTCTGGTGAGCTCTCTCTCAATCCTCACATCCAGAAAAAGTTGGTTTTTGATCTTGAATTTGAGCTGGTTCATGACAAAGTTCTTGTACTATTTAGTGTTTGAGTTAGACTTTTGTTACTTTAAGTCTAATTGGTATTGTATGAGTTGTTTCTCTGGTCGGAGAGGTAAGAAGCCAGGCTGCGTTTCTGAATTGTGACTGGTATATTGCTTGGGAGATTCACACCTCAGTACTTTTAGTGTGTATAAAGCCAGTGTATTTCCACATGTAAATGGGTGAATTAAGTGTTTATTTCAACCAAACCAGAGTGGTGATTGTTACAACAGTGGACAACCAATCCTGTAAGGTTACATTGCAGTCTGGTTCACAGCTGCTGGTTACAGTGTTCAATCTCTTAGACACAAATGAATAGGGAACTATAGGTCCAGCTTGAAAAAATACAACTGTTCAATCAGATTTCTTAGAGTAACCAAACAGCCCACATAATCATCAGATTCACATTATAGTAAACTTTAGAAAATACCTCCAGTACAATCAGTTTCCTCATTAAAACAAACATCGAGGCTGAACTTTTGAACTTGTCTTAGTTCACAATGATGATGCGTGCAGCCGTGGGTCTCTGGGTCTTATCAGCGGTGACCTGCGTCAGCAGCGCCAACAGTGTCTCCCTGGTGAGCGAAGCAAACGAAGCGTTTTCCTTCCGACTCTACAGGCAGTTAGCAGCTCACGCTGACTCACAGGGAAAGAATATCTTCTTCTCCCCGGCTAGTGTGTCGGCTGCCTTGGCTATGTTGTCCGTGGGAGCGCAGGGAGAGACGCACCATCAGCTTTTCAGTGGTCTGGGTTTCAACAGCTCCCTCCTGACGCAGACCGATGTGGACCAGGCCTTTCAGACGTTGCTCCAGAGGGCCAACAACACATCTCAGGAGGACGCCAGCGAAGGGACCGCCATGTTCGTGGACGACTACTTCAAGCCGAAACCAGAGTTCCTGCAGACCCTGAAGCAGTCGTACTTCGCAGATGGGTTCAATGTGGACTTCAACAAAACCACAGAAAGTGCTGATGCCATCAATAAGTACATGGAGGAGAAGACCAACGGGAAGATTGACAAGCTGGTGGAAGACGTGGATGCAAACACAGTCATGTATCTCATCAGCTACGTCTACTACAAAGGTAAGAAGGTCTTGTGGGATGAGATCTAGTCAGCCTGTAATTTAATGTAAGATCTGTTTACATATTTTGAGTTGAATTGAACTTGTCAAACCACAAGTTGTGTATTATTTCTGCTCATTGTCCCACAGGAAAGTGGGCGACTCCGTTTGACCCTGAGCTCACCAAGGAAGACGACTTCAATGTGGACGAGAACACCAAGGTTCAGATTTTCTCATAATTCAGAAAATTATTTGAGTCCCAGTCCAATTAAGCATAATCGTTCATTCACTTTCCACGGCCGAGAGACGTAGCTATGTAGATGTAGCCTCTAACTGTTTTACATGCACTCTGTGTCTTCGGGTTTAAATTGTCATCGTCCAGGTTCCAGCCGTCATGATGAATCTGGAGGATACTCTCCATGCCTATCAAGACCAGGAGCTGAACACAACGGTCCTTCAGCTCCCCTTCAACAGCTCCTACTATATGCTGCTGATGTTGCCTGACATCATGGTAACACTGGAGAACGCCATCTGCCCGAACCACGTCACCAAATGGTTGAAGGCTATGAGCCCCAGGTTGGGAGAATCTTAATTTATGCTTCGACTATGTGGAAGGTTTGACACTGAGGTACCCAGCGTTGTCCTGTCTGACTGTCCTCCCCCCAAAAATGAAAATATGCTGGCTCTATATTCACCGTAAAGTACTGATTATTTACATGGAGTTTGGTGATGGATTTGGGTGCTGTTTCATGTTAACCTAAAAGGATCATACTCTTTATCTAAAAGGTCTCTCTGTAGGGACCCTTTCCATAATGTTGTCAGCCACTCAGAATAATAATCTGAGCCTGTCAGTGATCAACAAACAGCATATCATTGTTTAAGGCCATCATAGCCAAATGAAGCTCCTGCCGTAGTCAGATTCACTGAATGTTTGTGTCTCTCCCCCCCCCAATGTTTTAGGAGATATAATGTAGATATTCCAAAGTTCTCCATCAAGACTTCCTACAAACTGAACGATGTGCTGTCAGAAATGGGAATGACAGACATGTTTGGTGATCGTGCAATTTTTACTGGGATTTCAGAGGAGGAAGGACTGTTTGTCTCGGATGTAAGTAAACTGTAAAATGTTATTTCAGACATATTTCATTCGTCTGTCGTCTCACTTACTGTGTTGCACCGCAGCTTGTGCACCAAGCTACGCTGGACGTGGAGGCTGAAGCTGAAGCCGAAGCTGCAGCTTCCACACGCAGCAGCAGCATTGAACTGACGACCGCCCTCCCGGCCCCTATCCCTGTGAAATTCAATCGTCCATTCATGGTCATCATAACTGAAAGTAACACAGAAAAAATCCTGTTCTTAGGCAAGATTATCAACCCAATCATCTGATGGATCATCACTTTGTTTCCGCGAGCACAGCTGTTGCATTTCATATAAAGAAGTAAAAAAAAAAACTTGTTTTGTCTCTTGCTTCATTGAGTGTAAACAGTTTTTATATAATCTTTGAAGGGAAAATAATGTAGGGATACATGTGATCCATTTCCATAAGCATTTGGTATTAATTTATAACTGATCAGATTTTTAAAAATACAATAGAGCTCAACAGTGACTGCCTGCTTTTTGAACCGTTCTGGCAGTGGTGGCAGAAGTACTAATCCTTGAAGTAAAAGTACTACTTCCACACTAAAAGTACAAGTCCTGCATTGAAAATGTTACTTCAGTAAAAGTCTAAGTATCATCAGGAAAATGTACTTAAATTGTAAAAGTACTTGATGCAGAAAAATCCTTCCATTTCAGAAACTGGGAACAGTTGATTTCATACAGACTTGTGTCTTCTACAGGAGCAGAAACTTTGTTTCACAGCTCAGGGTCAGTACCTTGGATGGTTTAGACATTCTGGCTAATCAAAATCCTTATAGAGAAAATGAATTGGATTTTTAAAGATGATGTGAGTGTGAATACTGTATGTTAAAAGGCTTACGCTACACTGGATTGCTGGCTTGAATGTAGTTGAAGTAGGCTCCTCTCCTGTGGAACCAGCTCCCAGTCTGGGTTTAGGGGGGGAGACACGGTCATCACATTTAAGAATAAACTGAAAACCCTCCTCGTTGATAAAGCTTATAGTTAGGGAGTGAGGAGTTGCAGCGTCCGCCTAACCCGGCCCACCTGCTTCTCTTCATAGTCATTAAATTTATCTACCATATAATCAATAACATAATCAAAGTAGAGGGAGGCAGGCCAGTACAGCCCGATCCGGTTGGGGAGAGTTCTCGCCCGACCAGTCTCCTCTCCTTAACCTGTCTCTCTTAGTTATGCTGTTATAGTTCTAGACTGCCGGGGTTCCTTCCTTCCTGTGACACACTGAGCTGCTCTCTTCCAAGGGGGTAAGCCTCTCCTCGGACCGCGAACCTCCTATGGCGTCATTTTAATGCTACAAAGCCTTCACCTCCCGTTAGCATCCCATTGACTGCCATTCATTTTGGCGCCACTGTGACAGCGAATAACTTTACATCTAAAGCGTTTAAAGACTCTATTTGTCCATTGTTTATTTCTAAAGAAACACGACAATGTATAAAAGGCTCCATTACCTTGTACCTCACGTTATGGCTCCGTAGCAGACGTTTTTGTAAAAATAGGCTAACGATTGTGTCACAACCACGCGACTTACTGTCACATAGTTAGGAGGAATTACCATATAGTACAGGAGAAGTGCGCAGGTAGTTTCGTCTCACATCAGCTGTTTAAGTGTAATTACTAATGTTAACTAGCATTTTAGTTAGCAATAATTAGCCTGTGCCTATGTTATCTCCTTACATATACCTACTTTCTCCGTCTCTGCAGGATTGGGAATGATTGAGATTTCTCTTGGCACAGCTACCAGAAGACTTACAACATTCAGACACGTTGCTCACGGCACATTTACGTCGTCTCTCTCAGTTGGAGGCTGCGCAGTAACCCTAGCCATCACCAGAAAAGTGCTTCTATTGGCCTTCACTGGTCTCCGCCCTGAGCAACGGGATCTGTTGGTCCATTCTTATATACAGTCTATGCTCTCTTCTCTCTCTTTCCATTTGTTTCCATTTGTGTGCATCCTTGTACCAGAAAAGCTTGTTAATATCCTAGCTCTGTGGAGTTTACTCTGGAGTCCTTATGTTTCTTTTAGACCTACTCTATCTGTAAAGTGTCTCGAGATAACTCTTGTTATGAATTGATACTATAAATAAAATTGAATTGAAAAGTAGTAGGAATAGTTGAAAAGTGAGAATGGGTTAATTTGGTATGAATGTCATTGAGAAGTAAAATAATGTATGAAAGATGGTCAATACGTTTTTAGAAAAAGCTGACTAAACTGGAAATCGCGTAAATGTGTTAAGAAGTAGGTAAAGTAGTAAACGTTAATAGTTCTGTGTTACCAACTTTAGTTAAAGGTTGCCATGACTTCTCCGTCTCAGTTATTTTCACAGAGATGAGGCTCTGGAGCAACTTTAAACTCCTGCTTCTAGCTCAAAAACCGTTACTCCTATCGCTTAATGTTTAATACCGTGAGAGATAGGACACCCTGCTGAACATCCTGTGCAACAATGGTGTGTGTGTACTGTAAAAAATGTCAGGACAGTAGCCGGCAGAAAAAGGCCTGTTTCTGTTATTCTCCAGGTCTTTCTGGAGTTAGTTTTTTCCAACTGCTTACACATGTTTTCAAAACTATGTCTCCTTTTTTCAAAATTCTACACACAATTTCCCAACTGCACACACAAAATGCTAAATGCCTCACATCTCCTTCAAAATGAAACACTGTATACAAAATGCCATAATCACATCTCAAAATGAAGCATTTGCATCAAATGGCAAACAGATTTATCATAATAGTAAATTTTGGGATGTAACATTTACACACTGTTGTTCTAACTCTAAAGCTCTTTTTTCTTTCATAGGCTTATATCTACATTTACAATGTTCTAGAGCAGGGTTCTTCAACAATTTTTTTAAGCTAAGGACCCCTTAACTGAAAGCGAGATGGAGCAGGGACTCCCTACTACTAATATTGTAAAATATGAAGTTGCATATTAAACTGGGCCTACAATAAAGTGTAGGGCAGCCTAAAGCCTTTCCATACCTTTTTAGTGCATAGTATGCTAAGCTATTAAAGTAATAATTGTCAGCATGATTTTATAAATCATCTTTTACTGTTAACCATACATGTGGCACAGTGAATCCTTGTTAACTGTATCTGTGGGTGGCTATCTTAGTATCTTACTACCTTACCCATAGGCCAGTAAGTCATATTATCAATGGGGATTTACAACATGTTCTCACACCCATCTCGTAAAATATGGACGCTTGGTCAGGTGCCTTTGTCGTTGTTATTGACGCAAAAAGTCTCCTTTAGCGCTTTATGTAAATGCGCTTGGTCGGGACTACAACCGTCCCTTTTGACCCAGTTATGTTAAGGAAAAGGTCGTGGATGGGGGTACAGTTCCGTGACACGCGGGAACTACGGGACTGTTGGGTTTAGGAAAGGGTCGTGGGTGGGCGTACGGTTCCGTTCCATGTGGGAAGAACGGGACAGTTGGGTTTAGCAAAGGGTCATGGGTGGGCGTATGGTTCTGTGACGCGGGAGGAAAGAAAAAACGACTGTAGCAAGTGTGACAAGCAGGACGTGAACTCCACTCTCCTGGGTGAAAGTCCTGTGTTTCAACTATCCACCAACCCAACCAACATCCTTACGCGGAAATTCGCCCTTACATACTACTCGCTAAATCCTATCTAACTGCTGCACTCCCCGGTGCGTTACACAAACACGCTGAAAGACGCCTTTTTTGTCTCATCAGACGCTGACAGCCACTGTCCAAACGTCCTTATTTTACAAGTTCGGAATGAGAACGGGTTGGGATTTATATTTGCTAATAATATGTTGGATTCATGTTAAGACATTTAGATTTTTGAAAAAACTTTCAAATATTAACAATAATTTGGAGGCCCCCCTGTAGTAACTCTGATGACCCGGACCCCTTGTTGACAAAACATTATGTTTGTAAGAGTAGCAGTGTTGTATACAGTAGCATGAAACAAGAAAACAAAACTAAAAACATATGTCGCTCAGCGTAAATTCTTACAGGAAGACCTAACAATAATCAGTCTCTCCTAAAGCGAATCAGCGCTTGAGGCGCTCTCCTTCTGATAATCCAATCAGGAAAGGCCAAAGATTTCATAGGCCAATCACAGTGTCTCAACACGTTAAAAAGCGCTTTCTCTCCCTGTGTTATCAGCTGTCATTTCAGAAAGGCGTCGTCCCTCCTCCTCCCCTTCCACCTCCCATCCTGGTGGTTCTACGGCTGTCACTCCAGTGCCCCCTCGGCCTGGTCTTCCGGCCTTCTCCACCACCACCGGTGTCTGGATTCCATCGGGGGGTTACATCATGGTTCCCTACCCCTATATATTAAATGTATTAATATATCTAATGTATTAATTTCAGAAACTAATTTTGGCCGGTACCGATACAGATATATACACATTTTTCCCTGATGTATATACACTTTCATTTTACTGAAGAGAAATCCAAGTCTCTCTCCTGTATTACCTTTACCTTATTACACTGTACTACCTTTACCTTTTTACACTCATGTGTTGTAGATAAGGCATTACACAAGACAAGCAACATTTGATTATACCATAAATGTATCATTTTACAAATGTAAACAGACATTCACCCCTGAAAAATAGGTCAAATATTTCACTTGGAGGAGAATAAATGATATGCCAGTGCCACATTTTAGTTTTAATTTCAGACTTCAAACTTCAGTCCTTACGAGTAAAATAGATAAAATACATTTTAATATATATAAATAAAAAATGTACATCCATCTCCTACTTGAACAGGTCTGCCAAATGCTTCCCTGACATAGTAGTTGATATTGTACTGAAACTTACAGTGGTCACAAAAAAGCAGCTGTAGTCCAGACCTACACTTCAGTCCTTAGGACCCACTTTAAAGTATAATCAAACTTAAAACCAAGCTCCTTATATTGTCTTATGAGCCACATACAGTCCTGTAACAACTCAGTGACAGTGTGCTCTGTACTGCAAAAAAATACAAGGACATTTTATCCTTCACTTGAACTTGAGTCGTGCAAACCTTTTCAGTCCAACTAACTAGGTTAACAACTTCAGCTGAACAGTAGGCTTCTGTTCAGCTATTTTTTTAATACAGGTAGGTTTTTCTTCACAAAAATGAGCATCTCTGCTTTTTCACCAACCATTAGATTGCTCTTTTTGTCTATCACATCAGAGGCAACGCTAAACAGCCGTTCACTGTCAACACTTGTGCAGGGCGCACACAGGTATTTGCGTGCAGCAGGAGCGAGGGCAGGGAAACGGGCCTGGTTGCGATTCCAGTACTCCAATGGACTGTTGTTCTTGGGAATTGTGGGTTCGGCCAGGTATGAGATGATCTATCAAGTAACACAATACCGAAATATCACTTACGGATTTTTTTTTACTTTATGCTGTTAGGCATTACAGTTTTTGCCCATTGCTTACACACTAAAAACGAATGCTTAGACCAAAGCCTTAATACCTAAACTTCTTGTAGCATTCCTTAAACACAGTGTAACCATAGCTTTAACACATTTTCAAATTTGCACTTTGTTTGCAATTCTTTTACACACTTATTGTGAAACACTACACACATTTTCTTACATTAGAAACTTTGTTCAAAAACGAAATCTCCTGTTGTCATTGGGAAAACACTCTGTTCAAAATGCAAAACTCATCTGGCAATTATTGGCACTTATATACACACCTGAGAACACTTGCACCGAAAACAGAACACCAATCGGTCTGAGCCTTAGCACTACAAACAGGCCTAAGGTAAACCATTTTGAGAACTTTGCAAGCATGGAGGCAATGAGAGTCAGAGTAAGAGGAGGACAAAGAGAGAGAGATAGGAGTCAGATGTGGAAGAGACATCGCCTCTGATGTTGACGAGGTCTTGTGGCCAGATCCCCACCACACACACACAGACACACGCACACACACACACACACGCACACACACGCACACAGAGACACACACAAACACAAACACACACACACACACACACACACACACACACAGACACACACACACAAAACAAGTATGTTTTTTTTTCCCAATAGCAATTTACTACAATTTGCTAAATTTGATGATTTGTGAATCTATTTTTCTTTATTTCTGTAAGAATGTTTGTTTTTTTGTAAAAACTCTTGTTTGATTACTGCAGAAATTCTACTTTTGAGTTTTACAGAAGACTGAGTCTGAGAAAATGACAATAAAAATAGAAACATAAAGACTGCAGTGTTTTCTATAAAGCCCATCATGAAAGAGTAATTTAAATGGTGCTTGTGTGTATGATTTTGTTGCAAGAATTAAATTTTTTTAGAAAGGAGTGTTAAGTTTTGATTGCAGTGTTTTTATTTTGGCATAGATGTGAGTTGTTAATCTCCAAGTGCTATGTCTGATTGGCTTGTGTGTAGAGTTTTGACGTAATGAGCCAAATTCTGCAAAAAGTGTGTAAGCAATAGGCAAAAACTGTAACGGAGCACTAACGTTTTTTCTCTCCAGAAATCATATGATTTATTAGTCGCACGTGTATTATTAATACACAGGCCAACTTATGATAAATAGGCTGTTATCTATGTTATGACATTGCAGAATAATAATCGAGAAAGTAGCATTATTAATTAGGATGCTTTAGGTCTAAAGTGAAATATTCTTAAAAAAAAAAAAAACTACATTTGTGCATGTTTAGATGCTTACCTGTGACGCGGCCCCGGTCTTGTCTTGCTCCTCAAACATGACATTCTCCTCCACAAATTCTTCATACATATCCAGCAGTGATCCTGTTCGGTTCCTCTTCTCTGGGGGATCCTCTGTGCTGGCAGCTGCACTGCAACAGCAACAGATCGTGAGCATTCCCACTTTTTTTCCACGTCAAAGTACCGGTCTTTGTAGCGGGCATCAAGCATGGTTGCAACAGAATAAAGCGCTTCACACTGTACACCGTTGAAGCGATGATTGACGGATTCCAGCAGGGTAGTTTTGGTGGTCTGCACACCTCTGTCTGTGTCACTCGGCCGGCCAAGCAGACGTGTCAGTGCCACAACCGCGGGGATAACATCAGCTGCAGAGGCCTCTGCAGAACTTATATCTCTGGTCAGCTGCTCAAAGGGGGTGCGAAGTGTGATCATATTTTCTAGAATTCCCCACTGATTTGCCGTCAAAGTTGCAGGAAGCTCGAAATCAGCAACATAAGCACCTCGTGCCCCCTTCTGCTTGACCAACCTTCGCATCATATAAAATGTTGAATTCCATCTGGTAGCGACGTCTTATTGAAGTTGTTTTACCGACATTCCGAGCTCTTTCTGTACATCCTCCAGCCGACTGTATGCCAGCTGGGAGTGCTTGAAATGTCCAACTATTCTCCTTCCCACGGCCACAACATCTGCCACGCTGTGCTGAGACAGAAAACCTTCATGCACCGCCAGTTGCAGCGTGTGTGCCATGCACGGTAGACTTTCCACACCAAACTCCACCGTAGCTTTAGCCATGTTACGGGCATTGTCAAGTAGTACGACATGCACTTGTTCTCTTTCTATTTTCCATTTCCCAAACATATTATCAAATGCGGATGCAATTGCAGCTGCTGTGTGAGAACCGGAGCATTCCTGTGCGTGCAGGACAGCTTTTTTAAGGGTGAAGTCTTCGTCTATCCACTGGGCAGTGACGCTCAACATGCTAACAGGACTCACGCTTGATGTCCAAATGTCCATGGTAAAGCTAATGTGACTAGCTCCGGCAAGGAGCCTTTCAATGTGACTGCCGACAACAATCACTGGAGTTCAGGTAAGGCCACATCAGAAAAGTAGCGCCAGCTAGGCATAGCATACTGCGGCTCTAGGTACGTCATAAGCCTGCTGAAGCCAACGTCTTCCACCATGCTGAACAGCTGGTTATCAAGAGCAATAAATTCAATGATTTTGTCGTTAAGCTCTTTTACCTTTGGGAGGTCGCTGCTGTATTTTCTAGCTTTGTAAAAGGACTGAAGTAGAGGCTGCTGATGGTTTTTTGCCTGCGTTTTTTTACTTTTAAAAAAGTCTTGGGGCTGCTCAGGATGACGGCTCTTAAGATGCACAATCATATTTGTAGTGTTGAACGAGTGTTGTTTTACGCCTCCTCGCATCACCTGTGCTTTACAAGTACTGCAAATAGCAAGTTTGTTATCTGTTTAACAGATGTCGAAATACAGTATCTCCACACAGCCGACATGTTGGAAGTTTAAGTTGCTGGCGCTCATGCTATGTTCACGATCGTCACGTGCGAATAGTAAACACGCCACCCTATCGGCAAGGCTCATCGGCAGGAATATTCATATCTGCCGATGCCAATGATGGTCATTTTATGCTTTTATCGGCCAATACCGATGTTGTGCCGATATCATCGTGCATCCCTAGCATCCATTGTTCAAAACAGGTAATCTGACCTTTGACCTATGTATAGGCCTATACTTAAGCAGTGATTGGTTAGTGTTCAGTTAAGTATAATGTGTTTGTACAGGTGAGGAGAGTGTAGGTGACCTGGTGAATAAGTGTAGCATTTTGATTGGTTGTGTTTGGAAAAGGAAAGCAAGTCACTTCCTGTTAGATTTATGTGTCTTAGGTAGAGAATTGTGTGTAGTATTTTGAATAAAGTGTTTTATGTAATTGAAAACTGAGTGAAAGGCTGAGAAATAGCTTATGGCTTTGAAGATTTGGTGTGTAGTTTTGCACTTTGAGTAAGAGGTTTCAAAAATTGTGTGACATGAAATTTTTTTGTGTATAAGCAGTTGTAAAAAACTGTAATAAAGTCTGCACACAAAAAAACAGTCACTTGCATCCGTCAGCTTGTGTTTCTGTCTATGAAACACCAGGGGGCGCTGTCGGAAAACTATACTGGCTGTGTGCTTTTATTTCGCTTCCAGTGGAGTTGATTTTTCTTTTAAAAATACTTTATTATTCAAGTAAAATAGATAGACTTTATGAATCCCAAATTGGGAAATGACTGTTACAGCTGCAAGTTACAGGAGAGACTCACACACACACACACTCAGTCACACACACTCACACACACACATACACAATTCACACAATTGTGATGACCCCTCCCACTCATGTGAGCTGGGTAGGAGGCAGGCAGAGGTGTGGTAGTCTACACCTGGTTACCATTAGCTTGATTGACTCTTTGTCCTTTAAAGAGGGCCGGAGATTCAGCTCTGGTGATCTCTCTCTCAATCCTCACATCCAGAAAAGGTTGGTTTTTGAGCTTGAATTTGAGCTGGTTCATGACAATGTTCTCGTAATATTTAGTGTTTGGGTTAGTCTTTTGTTACTTTAAGTCTAATTGGTATTGTATGAGTTGTTTCTCTGGTCGGAGAGGTAAGAAGCCAGGCTGCGTTTCTGAATTGTGACTGATGTAATTGCTTGGGAGATTCACACTTCAGTACTTTTTAGTGTGTATAGAGCCAGTGTATTTCCTCATGTAAATGGGTGTATTAAGTTTTTATTTCAACCAAACCAGAGTGGTGATTGTTGGAACAGTGGACAACCAATCCTGTAGCTTTACATTGCAGCCTGGTTCACAGCTGCTGGTTACAGCGTTGTTGCTCAATACTGGACCAGTTTCAAAGGTTTTTGTTCACATCAGTCACTTAAATGAATAGGGAAATATGGTCCAGCTTGAAACATACCACCCTCTAATCAGTTCTTTGAGAGTAACTAAACAGCCCACATACTCATCAGATTCACATTACACAACACTTCAGAAAATACCTCCCAGTACAATCAGTTTCTTCATTTAAACAAATGATTAAGCTGAACTTTTTGGCTTAGTTCACAATGAAGATGCGTGCAGCCGTGGGTCTCTGGGTCTTATCAGCGGTGATCTGCGTGGGCAGAGGCCATCACAATTCGGGTCGTGAAAACCTCAAGGCCGTCCCAGACACTGAAGTGGACATCAGCGTCTCCCTGGTGAACGAAGCAAACAAAGGGTTTTCCTTCCGGCTCTACAGGAAGTTAGCAGCTCATGCTGACTCACAGGGAGAGAATATCTTCTTCTCCCCGGCTAGTGTGTCGGCCGCCTTGGCTGCGTTGTCCGTGGGAGCGCAGGGGGAGACGCACCGTCAGCTTTTCAGTGGTCTGGGTTTCAACAGCATCCTTCTGATGCAGACAGATGTGGACCAGGCCTTCCAGACGTTCCTCCAGAGCACCAACAACCCATCTCAGGAGCACGCCAGCAAAGGGACCGCTGTGTTCGTGGACAATGACTTCAAGCCCAAGCCAGAGTTCCTGCAGACCCTGAAGCAGTCGTACTTCGCAGATGGGTTCAATCTGGACTTCACCAAAGCCACAGAAAGTGCTGATGCCATCAATAAGTACGTGGCGGAGAAGACCAACGGGAAGATTGACAAGCTGGTGAAAGACTTGGATCCAAGCACAGTCATGTATCTAATCAGCTACATTTATTTCAAAGGTAAGAAGGTCCTGTGGGATGAGATCTAGTCAGTCTGTAATGTAATGTTACATATTGAGGTTAAATTGTATGTATCAAAAAACAAGTGTTTGATTTCTGCTCATTGTTTAACAGGAAAGTGGGTGACTAGGTTTGACCCTAGGCTCACCAAGAAGGATGACTTCAATGTGGATGAGAACACCAAGGTTAAGAGTTTCTTAAGTCAGAAAAAAAATATCAGTCCCAGTAATTAACAGGGGCGGAGCCAGACATCGTGAACATTCAGGGTTCAGCCCAAACCTAGAGCGGGGGTCCGTTGGGAATTCTTCATTTACCAAAGATGTATGAAGTGTTTTTTTTCATGCCGTTAACACAATTTGGGAAAACTTGATAGTTGTAAAACCATAAGTTGTAACACCCTAATTTGTTCTGCTTTTTCGAGCCTTTTGCATTGTACTACACACTGTACACACTTTATACTACACACTGTACACACTTTATACTACACACTGTACATAGTTTATACTACACTGTACAGTTTATACTACACACTTTATATTAGACACACTTTAAGAAAAAGGGATGAATGGATTTGAGTCCCAGTCTAATTTAAGCATCCATTCTGCGTCTTCATGTTTAAAATTTCATTGTCCAGGTTACAGTTGACTTGATGAATCTGAAGGATGGTTTCAACACCTACCAAGACAATGTGCTGAAGACAACGGTCCTTCAGCTCCCCTTCAACAGCTCCTACTCCATGCTGCTGATGTTGCCTGACTTCATGGCAACACTGGAGAACGCCATTGACCCGAACCTGGTTGCCAAATGGTTGAAGGCTATGAGCCCCAGGTTAGGAGAATCTTAATTTATGGTTCTAATATGTGCAAGGTTTGACACTGAAAGGTACCCAGCTTTGTCCTGTCTGAGACTGTCCTCTCCCAAAAGGAAATATGCTTGCTCCGTAAACGTTTAAAGTACTGATTATTTACATGTAGTTTGGTGATGGGGGATTTTGCGGCTGTTTAATGTTAAACTAAAAGGATCTTTACTTTAACCTGAAGGTCTCTCTGTAGGGACCCTTTCCATAATGTTGTCAGACACTTAGAATAATCTTAGTGTCAGTGATTTTTAAAAACGGCATATCATTGTTTAAGGCCCTCGTAGCCAAATTAAATTCCTACCATTGTGAGAATCACTGAGTTTGTCTCTCTCCAATGTTTTAGGAGATATGATGTATATATTCCAAAGTTCTCCATCAAGACTTCCTACAACCTCAACAATGTGCTGTCAGGAATGGGAATGAAGGACATGTTTGGTGGTCGTGCAAATTTGAAAGGCATTTCAGAGAAGCAAGGACTGGCAGTCTCAAGTGTAAGTAAACGGCGCATATGTTATTTCGCACACATTCCAGAAGTCTGTCGTCTCACTTTCTCTGCGTTGCACCGCAGGTTGTGCACCAAGCTAAGCTGGACGTGGATGAGGCCGGAGCCACCGCTGCAGCTGTCACAGGCATCAGCATCGAACGGACTGCCCCCCTGGCCCCTGTCCCTGTGTTGAAGTTCAATCGTCCATTCGTGGTCATCATCACTGAACGCAATACGGAAGAAATCCTCTTCTTGGGCAAGATTATCAACCCAACCATCTGATCATCACTTTGTTTGCTCAAGCACAGCTGTTGCATCTCATAAAGGAGTCAGAAAAACATTTGTTTTGTCTCTTGCTTTTGAGTGTAAACAGTTGATAAATATAACAAACTTCCATAAGCATTTGGTATTCATTTAAAACATAAGATTTTAAAAATACAATAGAGCTCAACAGTGACCGCCCACATTTTGAACTGCTCTTCTGTCAGCGGTGGCAGAAATATTAATCATTTAAGTAAAAGTTCAAATCCTGCATTGAAAATGTTTCTTCAGTAAATAAAGTATCAGGTTAATGATTTTAAAATATAAAAGTCAAAGTACAAAATGCAGAAAAATCCTCACATTTTGGATTTCATACGGACGTGTCTTCAACAGGAGCAGAAACTTTGTTTCACAGCTCAGGGTCAGTCTACCTTGATGATATATTATAAATATTTCCATAAAATAGAAATAAATAGAATAAAGGAATACAGTATTACAAAGTACAAACATAAAATTGAATTTAAAATGTTTTTTGGCACTGTGGTTCCTGCTGATGTCCAGCAGACGGTGCCATGACATCACACCCAGCTCAGAGATGCTGTTTTTGAGTATTTCCCTGAATAAATATAGGTTAAAGACAAAATGACATTGCTACTATTTATTTTTAGAGATTGTTTTATCATTCAGGAAAACACATTTAGTGTGTAAGACCCCCCCCCACACACACGTTATTCACTGGCTTACTGGAGTGTCGCTGCTGCTTCTGGGAAATGCCCGCCCTACGAGGCAGCCCGATTGGTTGGGGTTAAGCATTGACCTCGAGAGGTTAAGGTTTAGCTGATTGGTCAGGGGATAGCACCTGAACCTACATCAACAAATCGGGTTCCATTACCTTGCTTAAGCATGGACGCCTGGCCAATAATAGTGTGTGAATGCTATTGAAGGGCGGGCCTTTCTTAGAAGTTGCATAGGTTCCATAATAACGTGTCACTCCCCGTTTTGAAAAGGCCCCCCCCCCCTTTCCAGTAAGTTGTCAAGCTGTGTGCAGTTATAAAAGGGTAAAATCCGGGCAGCCTTCAAATACAGGAAAGCTGACCTGAACATTTGTCCTGTAGGGTTAAACTGGTCAAACGGTTCATGGCTTGTGTGTTTATCTGCTGCAACCTCAGTTTGACGTGAGTTACGGGAAAACATGATTACACAGAACAAATGCAGGGGACAAGCAAATAAGACTTCGAGACAGAGAATAAACAAAGCCAAAGTGCAGTTTCTCTGATTTATCTTATAAAAAGGAACATCTCTCGTTGTCCAGTCTATGCTTCTCTGTCTGCACTTCAACCAGGAGAAGGTAAGCTGTTAGAAAGATGGATTGTTTTCATGTGTTTCACATACAAGTTTAAATACTCTGCCAACAGTTGTAGTTTGGTGATGGTGATTTCGGGGCTGTTTCATGTTAAACTAAAAGGATCTTACTCTTTAACTAAAAGGTCTATCTCTGTAGGGATCCTTTCATAATGTTGTCAGACACAAAGAATAATAATCTGAGTCTGACAGCGGCAAAAACAGAACTTTTAGTGGACCAATACTGGACCAGTTTCAGAGATTTTTGTTCACATCAGTCACTTAGACACAAATGAATAGGGTAATAGGGTCCAGCTTGAAACATACCACCCTTTAATCAGATTTCTTTGAGAGTAACTAAACACACTCATCAGATTCACATTATACTAAACCTTCAGAAAATACATCCAGTACAATCAGTTTCCTCATTAAAACAAACAATGCAGCTGAACTTTTGAACTTTTGGTCTCTGGGTCCTATCAGTGTTGATCTGCGTGGGCAGAGGCGATCACCATGGCGATCATCATTTGGGTCACGGCAACGACAGGACCGTCCAAGACACCGTAGTGGACGGCAGCGCCAACAGCGTCTCCCTGGTGAACGAAATAAATAAAGAGTTTTCCTTCCGACTCTACAGGCAGTTAGGAGATCATGCTGACTCACAGGGAAAGAATATCTTCTTCTCCCCGGCTAGTGTGTCGGCCGCCTTGGCTACGTTGTCTGGGTGGTCTGGGTTTCAACAGCTCCCTCCTGACGCAGACAGATGTGGACCAGGCCTTCCAGATGTTTCTCCAAAGGGCCAACAACACATCTCAGGAGAACGCCAGCGAGGGGACCGCCGTGTTCGTGGGTGACCGCTTCAAGCCGAAGCCGGAGTTTCTTCAGACCCTGAAGCAGTCGTGCTTCACAGATGGGTTCAATGTGGACTTCAGCCAAACCACAGAAAGTGCTGATATTATCAATAAGTACGTGGAGGGGAAGACCAACGGGAAGATTGACAAGCTGGTGGAAAACCTGGATCCAGACACAGTCATGTATCTCATCAGCTACATCTACTACAAAGGTAAGAAGGTCCTGTGGGATGAGATCTAGTCAGTCTGCAATAATCTAATGTAATAGATCTAAGATCTGTTTACATATTATGAGGTGACGTTGAACGTATCAAACTACAAGTTTTGTTTTATTTCTGCTCATTGTCTAACAGGAAAGTGGGCGACTCCGTTTGACCCTAAGCTCACCAAGTAGGACGACTTCAACGTGGACGAGAACACCAAGGTTCAGAGTTTCTCTTAATTCAGAAAAAAATATTTGAGTCCCAGTAATTAACAGGGGCGGAGCTAGACATCGTCAACATTCGGGGTTCAGCCCAAACATAGAGCGGGGGTCCGATGGGAATTCTTCATTTACGAAAGATATATAAAGTATTTTTCATGCCGTTAACACAATTTGGCAAAACCTGATAGTTGTAACACCCTAAATTGTTTTTGACGTCTGTTGCTTTTTTCAACCCTTTTGCTGTTTGTTGACGAGAAAAAGGAATGAATGGGTTTGAGTCCCAGTCCAATTAAGCATCATCGTTCATTCTGTGTCTTCATGTTTAAATTGTCATCGTCTAGGTTCCAGTGCTCATGATGAATCTGGATGATGATTTCCACATCTATGAAGAATGAAGACTACGATCTGAACACGACGGTCCTTCAGCTCCCCTTCAACAGCTCCTACTCCATGCTTCTGATGTTGCCTGACGTCATGGCAATGCTGGAGAACGCCATCTCCCGGAACCTCGTCACCAATTGGTTGAAGGCTATGACACCCAGGTTGGGAGAATCTTAATTTATGCTTCTAATATGTGGAAGGTTTGACACTGAATAAGGTACACAGCTAGGTCAAACAAACACAGGACTTTCACGCAGGAGACCGGGCTTCATGTCCCGTTTGAAAAGAAAAGGAAACAGAGTTTAATTTAATAGTATTTGTCTGTAGTTCTTCATTGTTTTGTAATTGTGTGGTCTTTGTTGTGCATCTGCTTTCATCTTTTACTATTTCTTTATGCGTCCTTGAGTATCAAGAAAAGTGCCCATAAATAAAATGTGTTATTGTTTTAACTTCATATCAACTTAATTAAGTCGGGGGGGTTTTACCCAGGAGGAAAGGATACCTACGGAGATAGACCTTTTTGTTAAAGAGTAAGATCCTTTTTGTTTAAGGCAAGGCAGCTTTATTTGTAGAGCACATTTCAGCAACAGGGCAATTCAAAGTGCTTTACATGAAAACAGATTAAAAAATTTAAAACAGATAAAATACGAGAATAAAAGTTACAGTGCAGTATAAGAAATGAAAAATTGAAGAGCAATTAAAACAGTTAAATATATAAAGCAGATAAAATAGGAATTTCTCTTTATATGCTTATATAGATTGTCATACAGTGTCAACAATGCAACTTCAGTATAAGAAATGAAGTTATTTAAAGGAAGGCAACATCAAAAAGATAGGTCTTCAGCCTTGATTTAAAAGAACTGAGAGTTGCAGCAGATTTGCAGTTTTCTGGGAGGTTGTTCCAGATATGTGGAGCATAAAAACTGAACGCTGCTTTCCCCTGTTTAGTTCTGACTCTGGGGACAACAAGCAGACCTGTCCCAGACCACCTGAGAGGTCTGGGTTGGTCATAGTGTAGTAGACCTGTCCCAGACCACCTGAGAGGTCTGGGGGGGTCATACTGTAGTAGCAGATCAGAAATTTATTTTGGCCCTAAACCGTTTAGTGATTTATAAACCAGCAAAAGTATTTTGAAATCAATTCTTTGAGGCACTGGAAGCCAGTGTAGAGACTTCAGTACTGGAGTGATGTGATCCACTTTCTTGGTCTTAGTGAGGACTCGAGCAGCAGCGTTCTGAATTAGCTGCAGCTGTCTGATTGATTTTTTTAAGGAGTAAGGCGGAGACCTGTAAAGACTCCGTTACAGTAGTCAAGTCTACTGAAGATAAAAGCATGGACAAGTTTTTCCAAGTCCTGCTGAGAAATAAGTCCTTTAACCCTTGATATATTTTAAGGTGGTAATAGGCTGACTTTGTAATTGTCTTAATGTGGCTGTTGAAATTCAGGTCTGAGTCCATGACTACACCAAGATTTCTGGCTTTGTCTGTTGTTTTTAACATTATCGTTTGAAGCTGAGTGCTGACTTTTATTCGTTCCTCTTTTGCTCAAACAACCACCTCAGTTTTTTCATCATTTAATTTAAGAACGTTCTGGCACATCCAGTTGTTAATTTGTTCAATGCACATACTCAGTTGCTGTATTGGACTATAGTCCCCTGGCGATAAGGTTATATAAATTTGTGTGTCATCCGCATAACTTTGGTAACTTATTTTATTATTTTCCATAATTTGAGCCAGTGGAAGCATGTAGATGTTAAACAGGAGAGGCCCCAGAACGGAGCCTTGGGGAACTCCGCAAATCATATTTCTATGCTCAGATGTATAATTCCCTATAGACACAAAGTAGTCCCTATTCTTTAAATAAGACTCAAACCACTTTAGTACTGAGCCAGAAATGCCAGCCTAGTTTTCCAATCGGTCTAGTAATATGTCATGGTCGACCGTATCAAATGCAGCACTGAGATCAAGTAATACTAAGACTGAAATGTTGCCACTATCTGTGTTTAAGTGGATGTCATTAAAGACTTTAACAAGAGCTGTCTCAGTGCTGTGGTGTGGTCGAAAACCCGACTGGAAGGCATCAAAACTGTTGTTTAGTGACAAGAAAAGGTTGAGTTGTTGAGAAACGTTTTTTTCAATGATTTTACTTAAAAATGGAAGGTTTGATATCGGCCTATAGTTGCTCATTAGTGACGTGTCTGACTGCAGTTTTCAGGGCCTGTGGGAAGATACCTGAGAGAAGAGACGTGTTTACAATCTGTAGAAGATCTGTAGCCAAACAATTTGCAACATTTTTGAAAAGGCCCGTTGGTAGAATATCAAGGCAGCAGGAGGAGGTTTTCAGATGTTGTATAATGTCCTCCAGGTTTTTATGGTTAATCATATGAAATTGGATCATATTGAAATCTGTTTTCCCTGGACACTGTGACAACACATCGATATGGAAGCACTGACTGTGTTTAATTTTCTGAATTTTGTCATTGAAGAAGGTGGCAAAATCATTGCAGGCCTTTGTGGATAAAAGTTCCGATGCTACTGGTACTGGAGGGTTTGTTAACCTATCAACAGTAGCAAACATAGCACGTGAATTATTATTGTTTTTGGCAGTAATGTCCGAGAAGAAGGACCGCCTTGCATTCCTCAGTTCCAAATTATAAGTGTGAAGTCTCTCTTTATAGGTGTTGTAGTGGACCTGGACATTAGTTTTTCGCCACCTGCGTTCTGCTTTTCGACACTCTTTTTTTTCTGTTCTTACCAGTATGGCATTTCTCCATGGACATCTTTTCTTATCAGAGACAGTTTTTACCTTAATGGGAGCAATGGCATCAATAACATTTGTAATTTTACAATTGAAATTGTCTACAAGCTCAGTGACTGAGACCCCTGAGAAGGTGGGTGTGGACGAGAAAAGCTGAATGTTTCACTGGTGTTGTCAGTGATATACCGTTTTCTTATTAACTTTGTTTGGACACTTTTGTGCACAGAGATAGTGCCATTAAAGTTTAACATGAAACAGTCCTGAAATCACCATCACGGAACATCACCAAACCCACCAGACTCCATGTAAATAATCAGTACTTTTATCATCGTTAAACACAGTTCATTCTTTTGAAATAAACCCTTAATTCACCCATTTACATGTGGAAATATGGTGGCTCTATACACGCTAAAAGTACTGATTATTGACATGGAGTCTGGTGTAGTTTGCTGATGGTGATTTTGGGGCTATTTCACGTTACACTAAACAGATCTTACTCTTTAACAAAAAGGTCTATCTCTGTAGGGATCCTTTCCATAATGGTGTCAGACACTTAGAATAATAATCTGAGTCTGTCAGTGATAAAAACAGCATATCATTGTTTAAGGCCCGCACAGCCAAATGAAACTCCTGCCCAATTCAGATTCTCTGAATGTTTGTCTCGTAAACTTTAGAAAATACCTCCAGTACAATCAGTTTCCTCATTAAAACAGAGGCTGAACTTTTGAACTTTTGTCTTAGTTCACAATGATGATGATGCGTGCAGCCGTGCGTCGGCAGCGCCAACAGTGTCTCCCTGGTGAACGAAGCAAACATAGAGTTTTCCTTCCGACTCTACAGGCAGTTAGCAGCTCATGCTGACTCACAGGGACAGAATATCTTCTTCTCCCCGGCTAGTGTGTCGGCTGCCTTGGCTTTGTTGTCCGTGGGAGCGCAGGGAGAGACGCACCATCAGCTTTTCAGTGGTTTGGGTTTCAACAGCTCCCTCCTGACGCAGACCGATGTGGACCAGGCATTTCAGACGTTGCTACAGAGGGCCAACAACACATCTCAGGAGGATGTCAGTGAAGGGACCGCCGTGTTCGTCGACGACTACTTCAAGCCGAAACCAGAGTTCCTGCAGACCCTGAAGCAGTCGTACTTCGCAGATGGGTTCAATGTGGACTTCAACAAAACCACAGAAAGTGCTGATGCCATCAATAAATACATGGAGAAGACCAACGGGAAGATTGACAAGCTGGTGGAAGATGTGGATGCAAAAAGTCATGTATCTCATCAGCTACATCTACTACAAAGGTAAGAAGGTCCTGTGGGATGAGATCTAGTCAGCCTGTAGTAATTTAATGTAAGATCTGTTTACATATTTTGAGTTAAATTGAACTTGTCAAACCACAAGTTGTGTATTATTTCTGCTCATTCTCTAACGGAAAGTGGGTGACTCAGTTTGACCCTGAGCTCACCAAGGAAGACGACTTCAATGTGGACGAGAACACTATGGTTCAGATTTTCTCTTAATTCAGAAAATTATTTGAGTCCCAGTCCAATTAAGCATCATCGTTCATTCACTGCCACGGCCGAGAGACGTAGCTATGTAGATGTAGCCTCTAGCTGTCTGCATGCACTCTATGTCTTCGTGTTTAAATTGTCATCGTCCAGGTTCCAGCCGTCATGATGAATCTGGAGGATACTTTCCACACCTATCAAGACCAGGAGCTGAACACGACGGTCCTTCAGCTCCCCTTCAACAACTCCTACTATATGCTGCTGATGTTACCTGACGTCATGGTAACGCTGGAGAACGCCATCTCTCCAAACCATGTCACCAATTGGTTGAAGGCTATGAGCCCCGGGTTGGGAGAATCTTAATTTATGCTTCTAATATGTGGAAGGTTTGACACTGAAAGAGGTACCCAGCGTTGTCCTGTCCTCCCCCCAAAAATGAAAATATGCTGGCTCTGTATTCACCGTAAAGTCCTGATTATTTACATGGAGTCTGGTGCGTTTGGTGATGGATTTGGGTGATGTTTCATGTTAAACTAAAAGGATCGTACTCTTGATCTAAAAGGTCTCTCTGTAGGGACCCTTTCCATAACGTTGTCAGACACTTTGAATAATAATCTGAGCCTGTCAGTGATCAACAAATAGCATATCATTGTTTAAGGCCATCATAGCCAAATGAAGCTCCTGCCGTAGTCAGATTCACTGAATGTTTGTCCCCCCCCCACTGTTTTAGGAGATATGATCTATATATTCCAAAGTTCTCCATCAAGACTTCCTACAAACTGATGTGCTGTCAGAAATGGGAATGACAGACATGTTTGGTGATCGTGCAAATTTTACTGGGATTTCAGAGGAGGAAGGACTGTTTGTCTCAGATGTAAGTAAACTGTAAAATGTTATTTCAGACACATTCCATTCGTCTGTCGTCTCACTTACTGTGTTGCACCACAGCTTGTGCACCAAGCTACGCTGGACGTGGAGGCTGAAGCTGCAGCTTCCACACGCAGCAGCATTGAACTGACGACCGCCCTCCCGGCCCCTATCCCTGTGTTGAAGTTCAATCGTCCATTCATGGTCATCATAGCTGAAAGTAACACAGAAAATCCTGTTCTTAGGCAAGATTATCAACCCAATCATCTGATGGATCATCACTTTGGTTCCTCGAGCACAGCTGTTGCATGTCATATAAAGAAGTCAGAAAAACGTGTTTTGTCTCTTGCTTCATTGAGTGTAAACAGTTTTTATATAATCTTTGAAGGTAAAATAATGTAGGGATAAATGTGATCCATTTCCATAAGCATTTGGTATTCATTTATAACTGATCAGATTTTTAAAAATACAATAGAGCTCAACAGTGACTGCCTGCTTTTTGAACTGCTCTGGTTCTGGCAGCGGTGGCAGAAGTACTAATCCTTTACTTAAGTAAAAGTATTACTTCCACACTAAAAGTACAAGTCCTGCATTGAAAATGTTACTTCAGTAAAAGTCTGTAAGTATCATCAGGAAAATGTACTTAAATTGTAAAAGTACTTGATGCAGAAAAATCCTTCAATTTCAGAAACTAGGAACAGTTTTCATATGGACTTGTGTCTTCTACAGGAGCAGAAACTTTGTTTCACAACCTCACAGCTCGGGGTCAGTCTACCTTGAATGGTTTAGATATTGTGGCTAATCAAAATCCTTAGAGAAAATGAATTGGATTTTTAAAGTTGACGTGATACAAAAGTGAGTGTGAATGCTGTATGTTCGAAGGCTGATGCTACACTGGATTGCTGGCTTGAATGTGTAAGAAGTAGTAGGCACATTTACGTCGTCTCTCTCTCAGTTGGAGGCTGCGCAGTAACCCTAGCCATCACCAGAAAAGTGCTTCTATTGGCCTTCACTGGTCTCCGCCCAGAGCAATGGGATCTGTTGGTCCATTCTTATATACAGTCTATGCTCTCTTCTCTCTCTTTCCATTTGTGTGCATCCTTGTACCAGAAAAGCTTGTTAATAACCTAGCTCTGGGGCGTTTACTCTGGAGTCCTTATGTTTCTTTCAGACCTACTCTATCTGTAAAGTGTCTCGAGATAATTCTTATGAATTGATACTATAAAATTGAATTGAAAGTAGTAGGAATAGTTGAAAAAGTGAGAATGGGTTAATTTGGTATGAATGTTATTGAGAAGTTAAAAAATACAAATGTTTGAAAGATGGGCATTATGTTTATAGAAAAAGCTGACTCTAAACTGGAAATTGCTTAAAGGGGTGCTATGTAGTTTTGGCAATTTCTTTGCTGTTTTCTCGCTTTTTGCTGGCAGGTTTCTCTATTGAGCTCCCCCTACAGCTTCAGAATAAATATTTGGTAGCTCCTATGTTTACTCGTGTCTGACTCCTCGCTCAGTCAGTCTGCTGTTTCCTCTTTCTCTTTTCCTCCGACAATACTTTCCTAGCTTTCTGCTTATTTTTTGCCGGCTCAGCCATGACGATAGTGTGAAAAACTCCATTGCTACCTTGTTCTTATAGCTAGCCCGTTCCTGGATGGGGGTGTGTATGTATCAGTGCCGTGAAGCAATTCGACATCGTGAGACCTGATATCATGCAATACTTCCTGACGCTGGCCCAAAGTTGCAAGGGTGGTTTTTCCACTCACAGGCACTAGGGGGAAGCGAGACGACCACCATTCAACACGAAAAGTCATATAACCATTCCAATGACTCCGAAGCTGTTCAGTTATGGTAAATTAAGCTAATAAAAACTGCATAGTTCCCCTTTAAATGTGTAAGAAGTAGGTAAAGTAGTAAAAGTTATTAATTAGCTCTGTGTTAACAACTTTAGTTAAAGGTTGCCATGACTTCTCCCGTCTCAGTAATTTTTATAGAGAAGAGGCTCTGGAGCACCTTTAAAACTTGTGCTTCTAGTTCAAAAACCGTTACTCCTATCGCTTAATGTTTAATACCGTGAGAGATAGGACACCCTGCTGAACATCCTGTGTAACAATGGTTTGTGTACTGTAAAAAATGTCAGGACAGTAGCAGGCAGAAGAAGGCCTGTTTCTGTTATTCTCCAGGTATTTCTGGAACCCGTTAATACAGGATAGTGTACTCACTGAGTCAAAAAGGCTGTCTGGCTCTTGATGGCAAGTTGGCTAAAGGTTGAGGGGGGAGCATGGCTGTCATCAAGACGTCTTGTATAGCAAACAAGTGACAAGTCTGTAAGTTAAGTTAAAGCTGCATTTTGTACACAGTATGCAACTTGTGTTATAGTGGAATGTGGTTAAATCAGAAAGTTATAAAAAAATGTCTATACAAGCGGGCAATTCCTAATCATGCTGAACGTTTTGATGTTTGAATGATGTTTCTGTGTTGAAAAAAGGATACAGAAGAATAATAAAGATATAGAATAACAGGTAAAAAAAAAAGCCAAACGCCATCAAGCAGAGATCTTTTACTATTTGTTTATGTAAGGTGTCCTTGAGTATCAAGAAAAGGTGCTCATGAATAAAATGTATTATTATTATTATAGTTCATAAACGGAACAAACTCGGACCGGTCCGTCTCTCCACCTTGCGTAAGTCTCTCCAACCGCTACGGCGCCCTAGCTCACTCTAACCTGGTCCATCCAGCTGATCCATCCGCGCCTCTTTCTCATACAGACCAGGACCCATCCACAGCATTAGCTGGCCACGTGGCCCCCTCACAGCTGGCGGCTGAGGATGCCGGTGCCATGCGTTTCGTGATCCCACCAGAGAACCAATTCACCGACCTTCACCCTGCCCCTCTATCTCCTCCGCCAGGCGCAAAATTCTAAAGGAGACCGTGCTCCTACGCTCTGCTGGACTCCCTCGCCCGGTCCTGGCAGGGACCTCGCCCAGCTCCGAAAACGCCATTGTTGATGCTAGAGGTCAGAGGAGAATGGGCCGACTAATTCCAGCTGTCATGACATGCATGCTGCTCATTCTGTGTAATTGAATCTGTAATTGAAAGGGGCATGTTCAAAATAATAGTAGTGTTGTGTTCAATTAGTGAGGTGGTTGATTCTGTGAAGAAACAGGTGTCAATTATGGCCCATATTTAAGGAAGGAATGAAGCAAATGTTGTGCATGCTGGTTGTAGTGCATTTCACACTGAAATACTCAGCAAAATGAGTCATTCCAGACATTGCTCTGAGGAACAGCGGACTTTGATTAAAAATTTGATTGGAGAGGGGAAAACATATAAAGGAGTGCAGAAAATGATAGGCTGCTCAGCCAAAATGATTTCAAATGCCTTGAAATGGCATCCAAAGCATGAACGACGTGGGAAAAAACGGTCAACTACCTTTCGAATGGATTGAAGAATAGCCAAAATGGCAAAGGCTCAACCAATGATCAGCTCCAGGAAAATCAAAGAAGACTTAAAGTTACCTGTGAGTACTGTTACAATCAGAAGAAGGCTATGTGAAGCTAAGCTATCAGCTAGAACAGCAAAACTCAGTAATGCAGAGGAATTGTGGATGTAGTTCAATCTTCCTGGACTGGAATACCTGTTCACAGGGGCCAGAAGTTGGTCGACTCCATGCAACACAGATGTGAAGCAGTTCTCAGAAATAATGGTTATACAACTAAATATTAGTGCAGTGATTCAAAGTAAAGCAACCCCTTGAGACATTTTTCAGTTCATACAGTAAATGTTTGAGTTTGTAAAGAAAAATGCAAATACTGCTATTTTTTTGAACAGCCTAATAATCCTTTTTCTTCACTTTCTGTAAAGGTATAACACAAACGTGATAAATTTTGGTCATGTTTTGATTTGGACTTGAATGTGCAGTGTTCCCAATGCAATGATATTATGGAATTAAAAGCTATTCAGAGGATTTTGAGCATTATTAACTTTTTTAAATCACACTGCTATTATTTTGAACATAACTGTATATATATATATACCCCATATGAATTGCCGTACAGTAGGATAATATGTAATGTCACTTATATGCATCGGCTATGTCCATGTACTGTAAAATTGCATTAGATAATTATATTTGCCACTCTCTTCTTTCTTTTTTTGCGATATATCAAAATGCAAAGGTGATGCAGCAGTGCAGCCAGATTTAAAGACATTCCCAAAGACACAACATGGAGCTGCAAAAAGAAGTTTCAGCAGGGAGTGGTACAATTCTCGGCCATGGCGTGAATATTCCCTGTCTAAAGATGCAGCATACTGCTTTATATTCAGACATTTTGCACATTTAAAAATCTGTGTATTCACAACAGAAAATGGCTATTCTAATCGGAAGAAGGCCACTTCCAAAGACAGTGGGTTCAGTGTACATGCCAGATCAGACACACATGTAAATGCCATGATTGCATGGAGTGAGTTCAAAAGAATGCCCAAGAAAAATACAACTGTCTTGGGAATGATGGATGATGAAAATCAAAACCAAGTAATTGAAAATCAAAAGTACATTAAAACTTTGGCTGAAACCTTGCTGTTGACAACAACTCTGAATATTTCCCAACGTGGCCATGATGAATCGGAAACCTAAAATAACAGGGGAAATTTCCTTGAGATTTTAGATCTTGTGAGTAAACATGATGCCTTAGTGAAAAAAACAGCTGTCACAGGGTCACAGAAATGCAAAATACACAAGCAAAAGCACTCAAAATGAGATTTGGATGGAGTGTTTAGCAGAAATGGTGAAAGAAGAAATTATTAAAGAGGTTAAATAAAGTGAGCACTTTTCTATTTTAGCGGATGAGACTAAAGACATTCAAAAAAGGAGCAGCTGTCTTCAGAGTACCAGAAAGCAGAGCACTTAGATGCAGCCAGTTTGACAGAGAAAATTATTTCATGTCTGGAAAAGTATGAACTGGAATACAAAAAGAATCTGGTGGGCCAAGGCTATGATGGGGCTGCAGTCATGAGTGGCAGGTGCTCTGGGGTCCAAACAAGGGTTAAGGAAGTTGCCAAATATGTGTTTTATGTTCACTGCAGGGCACACTGTTTGAATCTTGTCATTGTGGACAGTGTAAAAAATGTCCCAGAAGCTGCATGTTTTTTCACTTTGCTGGAAAGACTGTACACATTCATGTCAGGCTCATATGTTCACATTAAGTGGATGGATGTTCAGATGGGCCTGTCGCTATGTTGCATGTAGAAACCTTATGGACAGGCTGACTGCAGTAATAAGAGTGCTGGATGAAATGAGGCCAATCCACAGAGAGCTGTAGACACAAGAGGACTATGTTCTCAAATTTACTTTAATTTCATAGGGCTTCTTGCAGTCTTCAGAAAAGTGCTAGGTGAAACCAAGTTTTTATCTGAGATGCTCCAGTCAACTAATGTGGACCTTACCAAAGCAGTTGACCTGAAATCCTCAGACAGACATTGGAAGATTATCGCAAAGAGGAGAGCTTTAGTGAGCTGTGTAGTACAGCAATTGGAACATGCAATGGTTGCAACATTTCTACCATTGTCAAATCAAAAAGAATCAAACACACATACATACATACTCGTGTAACATCTTGGACAGCAAACACATGTTGACAGCAAAGATGCCTTTAGAATAGGTATATTCATTCCCATCATAGACTCAATGGTCAGTGAGGTGGACAGGCGCTTTTCAAACTCTAGCAGCAAGATAATGAGGGGTATACAAGCTTTAAACCCATCAAACAATGACTTCTTAAAGAAAGAATTGGTTTTGTTAGTGGCTGAGGAATATGGCTCTGACTTGAAAGACTTGAAAACTGATGCTACGTTTACACGTGGCCGGCTATTTTCATAAACAGACATTTCACCCTCTCTGTTTTCAAAAATAACATCATGCACAGCTGTCAGTTTTCAGAAAAGTGTTCGCTTACATGAACCCGTGTATATATGCCGTCAAGAGCACGCCAGACCTGTAGGTGGCAGAGTAACGAGAAGCTCAAGCCCACGTTAGCCACGTTTGGATCAGAATCCCAAAAATAGCAACAACAGCAACGAATAACTTCCTCTTTCTCTCGGCTGCCTAAACCTCCGTTTGTCTCAGTTTACATGCAAACGTGCAAACAAAGTTTTCCAAAATCTCCACTCTGGCCGGAGTTTTTAGAAAGACTTGTTTTCAGTGGAGAATTCTCCGTTTGCGTGTAAACGAAGGGCACAAACGAAGGGAAATGTCTCAGTTTTTCAAAATAAACATGTACGTGTAAACGGGGTATTTACATTTTGCTTTTTATACTTTTACTTTTTAAAAGATGCACAGTTTAGTTTTGTTTGAACACTGGGCTTAAACGATTGTAGGGCCCTATTTTAACTATCTCAAACGCAAGTATCAAACACCAAGTAGCTTTGTGGGCGGATCTCGGGCGCTGTTGCTATTATACCGGCGGGATAAATGACTCATGCGCCCGACGCAAATCTAAAATGGGTTGGTCTGAAGTAGCTACATTACTCATAGGGGTGGTTTGGGCGTAACGTGCAATAAACCAATCAGAGCGTTATCTCACATTACCTATAAAAGCAGGCGCGCTTGTTCCACGGCTGATTGCTATTATAATGGCTGCTCTTAATACATCCATGGGCGCACGCCAGGAGCGGTTCACAGCCGAGGAGACTGACGTTTGCTGTTGATTCTTCTTTTTGGGAAAATGTAAATAAAGAAATGTCACAAAAACATACTTTCTGATGTTTTGGGCTCACTCTCATTGAATCACGAGGTTATGAATGCATGGTGATATTTTTGTAGTGTAGTCTAACGTTAAACCGAGATGACCTCACTATAGACGATGCAGCTCTTCTGTCTCTCCTCTCCCGTGCTGCTGCTGCTGGGGCATTTGGGTTAAGTGGCATCGGCACATGCAGTTCAACATCACGTCTCCTTAAGTCCTCTAATTTTTTCTCATTTATGTCATCAACACATCCATGGTTCATGGAAATGTTGTGTCAAACAAGGTCATATTTTTCCTTGTATTTATGTATGGTTTGCAAAAATGGTTACTGCTGGGTCCGTGAGACGAGAGAAGCAAAGTGTATGCGCGGTGTGCACGCCCTTAAAATAGCATCTGAATAACACGCCACTGACTTTAGACTAGGTTTTTCCTGGTCTGTGGCGGAACTGTTTTCTGAAACTGTAAAATAGCACTAGGGAATGTTTGCGCCGGAACACGCAAGTGTTCATTCCCTAATTTACCAACGTGAGTCTGTGGAGGGAAAAGTCCGCTGTGCGTCGGGTGCAAAATAGGAATGATACATGCATCGGTGTACAAAGTAAATTGCGCTGGGTGCAAGA
>NC_050174.1:33128811-33136311 GCF_008315115.2 Sander lucioperca | reverse complement strand
TGGGGGGGACCATATCATAGTGGGGGGCTCTGGGTGTCCTCCCCCAGGAAAATTGTGAGCGTCAAAGACTTAATTTCCTTTATTCTGACACACTTTTATGCACCAATTTAGATAGATAGATAGATAGACAGATAGATAGATAGATAGATAGATAGATACTTTATTCATCCCGAAGGAAATTTTAGGCATCCAGTAACTTTGACAACCATAACACAACAAAGACATATATCACACATAAAACCTAAACACATAACACATCAAAATAAAAATCACGGTGGAATTTACGGGGGAAATACCTTTATTTTAGCCTGGTGAGACCGTCCTGATCTGGCGAGCTCCAGTTTTCCACTCCCAGATCAGTCTGGCATCTTGAGACAGAGAAGATTTGGAGCCGTTCGCCAAACGACCGACCAATCAGCGTTGGTTTTGAGGCGGGTTTAGGTGTGACGCAACGAGAAGCGACTGGCGGCTTCCACGGATGAGATGAGCGTAGCTATCGCGCAAGTTTGATCCGAATTAGAAAGTATTCCTTCGTTGAAAGAAGAGCAAAAAACGGCACTGGAGGCTTTGCTCGGAGGAAAAGATGGTTTTGCTCTTCTCCCGACTGGTTTCAGCAAGAGTTTGATATATTGTTGATCTGATTGGTTGATTTGGCCCGTCTATCACCAACATAGGTGGTGATAGACAGATGGGTTATCCAATCAGCTAACCAGGATTTTCGCCCCTTCCCAAAAGTTCTCCAACGGAAAGTTCCCAGATAGATATGCCGAGCAAATGAGAAGCGATCCATCTGGAGTCAGGTTACCTGATATTTAGCCTATGTGAAGAAAAAAAACACAGATGACAATTCTATATACGTCAAAATAATAATGCAAAGTATGTTGTTGCGTGTCATTGGGCATTTTTAAGTGGGTATATGGAAATCCTGGGGTGTACTGCGTATACCTGCATATCACGTCGACTACACCACTGCCCTCCATGGCGTTCTCTCTGCGGCTCGATCAGCGGCCTACGGACGCAGCCGTGCAGCGGGAGAGACCATCAACAGTTGCACTGAAACACTGAGACGTGTCCCAGGTTGTTGTGTGCGTCCTGTAGCTGAGGGATTATCTTCCAGGGCCCAGTGCCAAAGAGAGCCACAAGTCTGCAGCTGCTGCTCGCTGTCTGTCTAGTCTAGAGCCCGACCGAAACATCGGCGGGCCGATATTAGGCATTTTCTAAACTATCGGTATCGGCATTTATAATGGCCGATAAATAAGACTTAAAGGACAATTCTGGCGCAAAATTAACCCAGGAGTTAATAACATATGTGTACCGAGTCGACCGTTCTCTGGGACATGTTTTCATGCTAATTGTGAAAGACAGTTTATTAAAAAGATAGTTTAGAAAGACCGTAGCGTTCATGTTTACATTTGGGCTCCATCTTGGCAAACAGTCGAATCACAAACGCTGTGTTTGAGCTATGCTACTGGTTGCTCTTTTTAATAAACTGTCTGTACACTTACAAAGTTCTCAATGCTTCGGTTTACATGTAGGGACCCTCATTATGCTACTGTTGGAGTGTGGTGATATTTTGAGCCTTGTTAGTGGTATAAATAGTGATTTACCCTCTGCCACGAAAGCTAGCGTTAGCAGCTAACCACCAGTTTGCGGTAGCTAGTTTCAAGCTACAGACGCATTAGATTAGCATGAAAACATATCCCAGAGAACGGTCGACTCGATACACATATGTTATTAACCCCTAGGTTCATTTTACGCCGGAATTGTCCTTTAAAAAATTAAAATAAAAATGGACGAAACCCCCTTCAACCGTGTTGTGAGTGTTAGCGTTGCATGGTTTGTCCACCAGAGGGCGCTCGTGTTTATTAACCCTTTAAGTTTCATATCTTAACCCTCGTGTTGTCTTCCAAAATTGAAAATTAACTTTAAGTTTAAGAAAATTACGTTTTCTTTTTTTTTTTGACGTTTTTGTCGTTTGTTTCCAGATTTTTTTGAGACCTTTTTAAAACTTTTTTAAAACCTTTTTGTCACTTAAATGCAACACTAACACCAACTTGTTACCACAAGTTTTACACTTATTCTTGGAATGTATGGTCAACAAACCTCATTTATATGAAATTATAACTACTTTTTGAGTTAAAAAAGCAGAAATTATAAATTATTTTGACTTAGGGCGCTGACACACAGAGCCGATTATCGGCCGTCTGACCGTCTGGCGAGGTCGGTGACTCGAGTCTGGTCGGTGTGTTCGTGCCGTCGTCCGTTGGAGGAGCCGTCGGCCTTCATTTGGGCCGACCTGACATGTTCAGTCAGAGACAGGGCGGTCAGAGACAGGACAGTCGGGACTCACCCGCAAATGGCGAGCGGATGAGCCTCTCAAAATCTGATGAAAATCTTTTAAACTGACCTTTGTTGATCTGAAATGAAGACAGATTCAGCAACTGCACGGCCTATTTCTCCATCCATCTTCGTCCGCTTATCCGGTCTTGGGTCGCGGGGGGAGCAGCTCCAGCAGGGGACCCCAAACTTCCCTTTCCCGAGCCACATTAACCAGCTCCGACTGGGGGATCCCGAGGCGTTCCCAGGCCAGGTTGGAGATATAATCCCTCCACCTAGTCCTGGGTCTTCCCCGAGGCCTCCTCCCAGCTGGACGTCCCTCCACCTAGTCCTGGGTCTTCCCCGAGACCTCCTCCCAGCTGGACGTCCCTCCACCTAGTCCTGGGTCTTCCCCGAGACCTCCTCCCAGCTGGACGTCCCTCCACCTAGTCCTGGGTCTTCCCCGAGGCCTCCTCCCAGCTGGACGTCCCTCCACCTAGTCCTGGGTCTTCCCCGAGACCTCCTCCCAGCTGGACGTCCCTCCACCTAGTCCTGGGTCTTCCCCGAGACCTCCTCCCAGCTGGACGTCCCTCCACCTAGTCCTGGGTCTTCCCCGAGACCTCCTCCCAGCTGTACGTCCCTCCACCTAGTCCTGGGTCTTCCCCGAGACCTCCTCCCAGCTGGACGTCCCTCCACCTAGTCCTGGGTCTTCCCCGAGACCTCCTCCCAGCTGTACGTCCCTCCACCTAGTCCTGGGTCTTCCCCGAGACCTCCTCCCAGCTGGACGTCCCTCCACCTAGTCCTGGGTCTTCCCCGAGACCTCCTCCCAGCTGGACGTCCCTCCACCTAGTCCTGGGTCTTCCCCGAGACCTCCTCCCAGCTGGACGTCCCTCCACCTAGTCCTGGGTCTTCCCCGAGACCTCCTCCCAGCTGTACGTCCCTCCACCTAGTCCTGGGTCTTCCCCGAGACCTCCTCCCAGCTGGACGTCCCTCCACCTAGTCCTGGGTCTTCCCCGAGACCTCCTCCCAGCTGGACGTCCCTCCACCTAGTCCTGGGTCTCCCCCGAGACCTCCTCCCAGCTGGACGTCCCTCCACCTAGTCCTGGGTCTTCCCCGAGACCTCCTCCCAGCTGGACGTCCCTCCACCTAGTCCTGGGTCTTCCCCGAGACCTCCTCCCAGCTGTACGTCCCTCCACCTAGTCCTGGGTCTTCCCCGAGGCCTCCTCCCAGCTGGACGTCCCTCCACCTAGTCCTGGGTCTTCCCCGAGACCTCCTCCCAGCTGGACGTCCCTCCACCTAGTCCTGGGTCTTCCCCGAGACCTCCTCCCAGCTGGACGTCCCTCCACCTAGTCCTGGGTCTTCCCCGAGACCTCCTCCCAGCTGGACGTCCCTCCACCTAGTCCTGGGTCTTCCCAGAGGCCTCCTCCCAGCTGGACGTCCCTCCACCTAGTCCTGGGTCTTCCCCGAGACCTCCTCCCAGCTGGACGTCCCTCCACCTAGTCCTGGGTCTTCCCCGAGACCTCCTCCCAGCTGGACGTCCCTCCACCTAGTCCTGGGTCTTCCCCGAGACCTCCTCCCAGCTGGACGTCCCTCCACCTAGTCCTGGGTCTTCCCCGAGACCTCCTCCCAGCTGGACGTCCCTCCACCTAGTCCTGGGTCTTCCCCGAGGCCTCCTCCCAGCTGGACGTCCCTCCACCTAGTCCTGGGTCTTCCCCGAGACCTCCTCCCAGCTGGACGTGCCTGGAACACCTCCCTAGGGAGGCGACCAGGGGGCATCCTATTTCTCTCTTAAAATGTTTTCAGAAACACGTTTCGGTGAACTATTTTAGTCCAATATGAGATCGTATTCTGAACGAGCCACCATGACAGTCTGGCTGTGAATTTCTGCTGCTGTTGATGGAGACGTATTACGTCTCGCGCACGCACAGAGCGTACGCTCAAGTCGGCGTCTCTTCGGTGAGTTCTGAGGCACTTTTTGGACCTCGGGGACCCGACTGATCAGTCCGACTGGCTTTTCTGCCGACGGTCGGCCGTCTGGTCGGTGTGTAAACACCTTTATAGTTCAGATCAGAAGATGTTGATAATCACAGACTGGTATATGTCAAAGTTTAGCCAGGATATTGTTTTAAAACCATTAAAACATTTTTTTTCAAACGCTACAAAATTTAATAGAAGACCCAAAATTTTATGAAAGTAATTACTGATTTTACCTGAAGAACTTATAGAACCATCCATGTTATTTTGGGGCAATTTGGTTCAAAGGAAACCCATATTTCTGTATTAAACAACTTTGAAAACGGGTCAAATTTGACCCAAGGACAATACAAGGGTTAAGTTTGTATTTTTATACATTTTATTTATCAGAACTTTAATATATTTTGATGTTCTGTTGTGACAATAAAAGAAACTCATAATATATATCATATTATTTTAGTGAGGACTCATAAAGAACTACAAATAACTAATGTTAGGGAAACTGTTTATGTTACGCGTTTCTGGATTCTTTTTTTTTTATATATATATCGGCCGATATATCGGAATATTGGATTTTTAAATCACCAAATATTTGTATCGATATCAGCCTTAAAAATCCTTTTTTGGTCGGGCTCTAGTCAGGACACAGAGAGGCTACATCTATACGTGTATGTTTTGGTTTTTAGGGAGCTTTTTGAGTAGTGCTGGATCTGAATTTTCGACTATTTGGATATTCGTTCATTGGGGAATCCCTGATCCTTCTTCTGATTTCGATAGTCGGAAAGCGTGAGCATGCGGCGTGAACGTGTCAGCTGCATGGCGTGTCCGTTTATATTTCAGCTCCCATGTTAACAGTGACAGTAACAGTAACACGTGCATGCTAGAAATAGCACCGACGCCTATTTTTCACGCAACACGCAAGCGTGTTGGAAGCGTTTCCAGGCAACATAGAATACGAAAAGATGTCTACAGTATATGTCATTTTGACACAAATACATTACCTGAATACAAATTCCTGATTAATATGCTGCTTCATGTTAATCATGCAGCAGAAATATAACTCATGGATTTCCACAGAAGAGGAGAAGCATCTCTTTAGGTGACATTCTCTTACATAAAGCCAAATGGTATTACACTATCAGTAGACTCAGCCGTGAGCTATGTAATCAAATTGATCGTTACGTAACGGGCTGAGTGGGTCGCTGCCATCCGAGCTGCTTCTTCCCGTGTCTCTGCAGAAGAGACTTTATGCATGATGGGGGGGATCAAACACCCTGCACGGCCGTCTGACAATCATATTTACCTATCATATTTATTTATTTCACCAAGTCACAAAGTCCAAGTCAAGTCTCTGAGCTAGAGTCCAAGTCTCTGAGCTAGGGTCCAAGTCTCTGAGCTAGGGTCCAAGTCTCTGAGCTAGGGTTCAAGTCTCTGAGCTAGGGTCCAAGTCTCTGAGCTAGAGTCCAAGTCTCTGAGCTAGGGTCCAAGTCTCTGAGCTAGAGTCCAAGTCTCTGAGCTAGGGTCCAAGTCTCTGAGCTAGGGTCCAAGTCTCTGAGCTAGGGTCCAAGTCTCTGAGCTAGGGTCCAAGTCTCTGAGCTAGAGTCCAAGTCTCTGAGCTAGGGTCCAAGTCTCTGAGCTAGGGTCCAAGTCTCTGAGCTAGGGTCCAAGTCTCTGAGCTAGAGTCCAAGTCTCTGAGCTAGGGTCCAAGTCTCTGAGCTAGGGTCCAAGTCTCTGAGCTAGGGTCTAAGTCGGGTCTCGAGTCTCTTCTGACTCCATGTGCAACTCGAGTCCCCATCTCTACTGTGTGTGTGTGTGTGTCAGGGTGGGAAATTAGCACCCGCCACCAGCCAATGGCGGGTACTTTTTCAAAGTGGCGGGTGACTTTGCCTTGTATAACAGCCACAGTGGCAGGTGGATTGTAAAACATATTTTTATTTGTTACTACTTAAAACATTCCTTGTAACGGATTGGACAGCTTTTGTCAAAGAATGCTGTTGCTAAGTAACAATAATGCACTTTTGTCGATTGGTTTTCAGCGCTAGTCCGTGAGTCACGGACACAGCGCTAGTCTGTGTGTCACGGCGCTGAACGGACCGTGACACATATAGCTGAGCTGAGGTACAGACGAAAGGAAAATTATCGGTTAAAAAAATATGGCGACAAATTCCCAGTGTTAAGAGGCCCGCCGCGGAGTCAGCAGTAGCTATGAATGTACAAACTGTTGAGGGCGAAGTAAAAAGAGAAGGTACTTTTCGAACAAGTGGTGCATTGATGACGAAGGGAAAACGAGGGAATGGTTAGCCTACCTTCCCGACGACCAGTCCATGCACTGTACTTACTGTCGAACCTACGCGTCGTCAGAAAATGCAAGCAATTCGTTCATTATAGGAACAACTTAAATTAGAGGCAATAAAAGACCACGTGTCATCCAAGTCTCATATCAAGTGCACTACTATACAGCTGGCGAAGACGGGACCCCAGGAGCAGATTGTGGCAATAAAGGCTATCTGCTCTACGCAGGCTTTTTTTCACATCACTTTTTATTTGCCTATATTAATAAACTCTTTTATAAATTTGAATTCCGGAAAAAGTGGCAGGTAAAAAATATAAGTGGCTGCTAAAATTGGGCATCCACCAGCCACTGTGGCTGGTGGGCAAAAAAGTTAATTTCCCACCCTGGTGTGTGTGTGTGTGTGTGTGTGTGTGTGTGTGCGTGTGTGTGTCTTTATGTATCTATGTGTGTATCTGTGTGTCTGTGTCTGTGCGTGTGTGTATCTGTGTGTCTGTGCGTGTGTGTGTTTGTGTGTGTGTGTGTGTATCTGTGTGTGTCTTTGTGTATCTATGTGTGTATCTATGTGTGTATCTGTGTGTGTGTGTGTGTGTGTGTGTCCATTCACAACTCTTGTTGGCAGTAGTCGCAGATTCCAGGCGAGCGAACGTCATCAGCTGTCAAAGTGAATGAGAGTGCAAAAAATAAGAGGGTTGGGGGGGCGGATGCTTCTGCCTCCAGATGTCTGTCCTGAGATTCTGCAGCAGAGTTGGCTGTGTAGTTTTGGGTGACCGATCTGAATTAAAACGTCTTTGTGCAGCCTGACTTTGGAGCGTTTCTACGTTGGTACCAATCCATTCCTCAGGTCTTCTACTTTCACACAGATTAGATTATAGGATCATCTAAATAAAAATGTATTTTGCCGTTAGGGGTCTCTCGAT
>NC_050174.1:33118811-33123811 GCF_008315115.2 Sander lucioperca | reverse complement strand
CTGTCAGTGTGTGTGTGTGTGTGTTTCTGTGTGTGTTTCTGTGTTTTGTGTATGTGTGTGTGTCTGTCTGTGTGTGTGTATGTGTCTGTCTGTGTGTGTGTGTTTCTGTGTGTCTGTCAGTGTGTGTTTCTGTGTTTTGTGTGTGTGTGTGTGTGTGTGTGTGTTTCTGTGTGTCTGTCAGTGTGTGTGTGTGTGTGTTTCTGTGTGAATGTGTGTGTGTGTGTGTCTGTGTTTTGTGTGTGTCTGTGTCTGTCTGTGTGTCTGTCTGTGTGTGTGTGTGTGTTTGTGTTTCTGTGTTTGTGTGTGTGTGTGTGTGTGTGTGTGTTTGTGTGTGTCTGTCAGTGTGTGTGTGTGTGTGTGTGATTTCTGTGTCTGTCAGTGTGTGTGTGTGTGTGTGTTTCTGTGTGTGTTTTATGTGTGTATGTGTGTGTGTGTGTGTGTGTGTGTGTTTCTGTGTGTGTGTGTGTGTGTGTGTGTGTGTGTTTCTGTGTGCGTGCATGCATGGGTGCATGCGTACGTGTGTGTATGTTTCTTTGTGTGTGTGCATGCATGCACACACACACACACACACACACACAGACAAACACTTGCTACCCTAAATATATGATATCGCCGTGACCCGGGCTGTAAACATTTCATTATCGCGATATATAACAATGTTATCTCATAGTTTCCTCACATCGTGCAGCCCTTCTTTGTGCCTATCCCAGAACATGTTGAAATCAAGTCTGTCATGATGTTTAAAAGTAGCTGTGTTCGCTTACTTATCTTGCATCTTTATTTGCCTCTACATCCCTGCTCACACCACAACCCACGGATAGCAAGCTCTGTTTCCAACAACGCCATCTCTGTTTATGTTTTGACAGAGATATATATCTAGCATGATCTAGATGGTTGTTGCGATAAATAAAACCCATATGGGCGTTAAGAGTCAGACTGTGTGCCCTGAGAATCAGGATGTTGTGCCAATGCAAACTTCTCTTCGCTTGATAACCTGCGTGTTGTGTATTTATGTCTCTTGTTTTGCGTACGCAAAAACACCGGCCCTCGCCTGCATCTCTGATGCAAATGGTTTCCAGGTATTGAACACATGGACACTGTGGGAGAGAAGGAAATGAAATGAAAACCATTCACCATCACCAAACTACACCAGACTCCATGTAAATAATCAGTGATTTTATCATCGTAAAACACACTTCATTCAAAGTGGACAGAAACTAAATAAAACTATCAAAAGCCGTCTTGGTTCATCTTTCCACTGTTCCAACAATCACCACTCTGGTTTGGTTGATATAAACGCTTAATTCACCCATTTACATGTGGAGATATGCTGGCTCTATACACGCTAAAAGTACTGATTATTTACATGCAGTCTGGTGGAGATATGCTGGGTCTATACATGCTAAAACTAGTGATTATTTACATGGAGTCTGGTGGAGATATGCTGGGTCTATACACGCTAAAAGTCCTGATTATTTACATGGAGTCTGGTGGAGATATGCTGGGTCTATACACGCTAAAAGTAGTGATTATTTACAAGGAGTCTGGTGGAGTTTGGTGATGGTGATTTCGGGGCTGTTTCATAGGCCGTAGGTGAAGAGATCAGCTCCTACTCGCAGCGCTCCTCTCTGCCAGCACGCACACCTTACATTTTGCCGAAGATGTTGTCAGATGTTGTGTGTGTGTGTGCGTGTGTGTGTGTGTGTGTTAGTCTTAGTTTGGTACATCCCTGCAGCTTTTGTGTTTTTGGTCTCTTACAGATTGTACTACAGACATAAAACATATTTTATATGTTTACCTTTCATCATTTCAATCATAATGGTCTTAACCCTCCTGTTTGTCCTTCGGTCAAATTTGACCCATTTTCAAAATCTCTACATCAGAAATTTGGGTTTCTTTTTAACCACGTTACCCAAAAATAACATGGATGGTTCCCTGCAACGCTCTCTGCAAGTACAATTACTGATCACTACTTTCTTTGAATTTTGAGTGTTTTTGATTATCCATCAACATACGTTCCTCTAATATTACTCCAAATTATTCCTAATTTCAGCCTTTTTTAACTGAAAAATTTGGTATAACTTCATATACAAAAGTTTATTGACCATGAGAGCCAAAAATAAGAAACTATAGTGGTTAGAAGTTGGTGTTAGTGGTAGTGGAAGTGAAGAAAATGTGTCAAAAAAGGAGAGGACATGGTCTGTGGGAAGACCACACAAGGGTTAAAAAGGTCTTAAAGTGCCCATATTATGAAAAAATCACTTTTTCTGGGATTTGGGGAGTTATTTTGTGTCTCTGGTGCTTCCATACACATACACACTTTGAAAACAACCATCCATGCTGTTTAGAGTGAGATACGGTTTCTGAATGTGTCCTGCCTTCAGTCTCTGGGTGAGCTGGTCAAAATCGGCACAGCTTTATACGTCACTAGCTGAGACGAGGGGCCTAGGGGGCTAACTGTTAGCATGCTAGCTCGTTCTCAATGGCAAAACACTGCTACAACACACACTAGTTCACCATAATCTACAAAAGAACTACTTCCATGTCCCTGTTCTGCAGGTGTTCCACACAAAGTTGGAAGTGCGCCCTCGTTTAAAAGAAGTCTCCCGGCTAATCCTGCCTTGTTCTACTGAAGTTGGAGAAACCATAGACATATATAACGGACCAGCAGGTCCCGTGTCTCTGGACGGAGACCAGTGAAGTCTCTTTCCCGGTGATGGCTGAGCGTTACTGAGCAGCCTCCAACTGAGCTTGAAGACGTAGATGTGACGTGAGCAACCTGTCTGAAAGTTGGAAGTCTTCTGGTAGCTGTGCCAAGAGAAATCTCAATCATTCCCAATCTAGCAGAGACGGAGAGCGTAGGTATATGTAAGGAGATAACATAGACACAGGCTAATTATTGATCACTAAAATGATAGTTAACATTAGTAATTAAACTTAAACAGCTAATGGAAGTCCAAACTGCCTGAGAGCTTCTCCTGTACTATACGGTAATTCCTCTACTATGAGACAGTAAGTCTCGTGGTTATGACCCAATCGTTAGCCTATTTTTATAAAAACGTCTGCTACGGAGCCATAACGTGAGGTACAAGGTAATGGAGCCTTTTATACATTGTCGTGTTTCTTTAGAAATAAACAACGGACAAATAGAGTCTTTAAACTCTTCAGATGTAAAGTTATTCTCTGTCAAAGTGACGTCAAAATGAATGGCAGTCAATGGGATGCTAACAGGAGCTGATGGCTTGGTAGCATCAAAATGGCGCCATAGGAGCTACGCGGTTTGAAGAGAAGCTAACCCCCTTGGTGGAAACAAACAGCTAGCTAGCTCATGTAGTCCTTACCTAGCTACTGATCATGTGATCTTACCTAGCTACTGATCATGTGATCTTACCTAGCTACTGATCATGTGATCTTACCTAGCTACTGATCATGTGATCTTACCTAGCTACTGATCATGTGATCTTACCTAGCTACTGAGCATGTGCGACTGCCAACAAAGATGTTACAGCAGTGAGAGGTCTCACTCTGTAGCTAAAACAGAGACCTGAACACAGGGTGAAAAGAGGAGCTGCAGCAATGTGCAGTACAACAAAAATATTAAATTAAACCATGTAAACCTATTCTGATATAACCTCAAAATACAGTTACCAGTTTTTTTGTGATAGTTTTGGGCTAAAATCCTTGATTATGCGGTATGTTTTCTTAAAAAATGTGATGGAATATGCGGGATATTTATGCAATGTTATGCAATGAAATTGCGGGAACTTGCAAAAAAACTGCGGTTTCATCGTGGCTTCATCGCGGGGTTTGCAGCTTTTCGATGATGTTCACGTCGCGTAATTACGTCACTTCATAACGTTACCATGGCAACAGGGGAAAACGGCTGCTCTTGTGTGAAGTAAACGCAACATTTTTCAACTTTCTGCTAAGATATATGGGACTTTTTTGCAACGAAAATGCGGGGATTATGAAATCATGCAAGCCCCGCATATTTTGAAAGTGCGGCGTATTTGAAAAAATGCGGCCCCCCGCATAAATATGCAGACTTTGGCTGATTATGCATTGAATTATGAGATCACATAATCACGTTTTTCTGGAGGGACTGAATTATGAAGCTGAAAATGAGCATAATATGAGCTCTTTAAATTTGACTTTGTGAAACCTGCAGAATCCCTGAAGTAGAATCCATGGTTTTAAAGAGCAGTGAGGAGAAAAGGACCGAGAGGAACTACTTTCCGTGTGCGTGTCTGAGGGAGAAAAGGAATGAGAGGAACTACTTTCTGTGTGCGTGTGGGAGCATTGTGTCGGAGTTGAATGGCCGGGTGGAGCGCAGATGTTTGGGACAATTATGTGGCACGGCGTCGACCCGTCACAGGAAGTCTGGGCCCTTACAGCAGCGTTCATTTTTAGCGTAGCGGCGTCCTCAGGGGACGAGCTTCTCGCTCACTGTACTACAGCGCTGGAATGTAACTAAGTACATTTACTCCAGTACTGTCCTTCAGTACCAAATGTTGAGGTACTTGTACTTTACTTGTAGTCTTTTCTTTTCATGTCACTTTCTACTTCTACTCCGCTACATTTCAGAGAGAAATATTGTTCTTTTTACTCCGCTACATTCATCTGTTCCAGCTTTAGTTACTAGTTACTTTAGTTACTCCGCTACATTCACCTGTTACAGCTTTAGTTACTAGTTACTTTAGTTACTAGTTACTTTACACATTAAGATTACTGCTCACTAAACATGTAGTTTATAAATCTGATGTTTGATTAAACTAGCCGACTATATAACGGCTACAAGTCCAGCTGAGATGATCAGACCTTTACACACACAACTGGTTGATCCTTCACACTTTACACAATGTTTTAATACACTTCTTTTGACACTTTTTTGACACTATATTTCAGTGGTTCCTAACCTTTTTTCCTTGGCGCCCCCCCTACTTATGTCTAAGAAAAGCTGAGCCCCCCCTTGTTGAGGTAACTCTCGAGATAGATCCTTA
>NC_050174.1:33108811-33111311 GCF_008315115.2 Sander lucioperca | reverse complement strand
GGTGAATTAAGGGTTTATTTCAACCAAACCAGAGTGGTGATTGTGAACAGTGGAAAGATGAACCAAGACGGCTTTTGGTAGTTTTATTTAGTTTCTGTCCACTTTGAATGAAGTGTGTTTTACGGTGATAAAAGTCCTGATTATTTACATGGAGTCTGGTGAAGTTTGGTGATGGTGATTTCGGGGCTGTTTCATGTTAAACTAAAAGGATCTTACTCTTTAACTAAAAGGTCTATCTCTGTAGGGATCCATCCCATAATGTTGTCACACACTTAGAATAATAATCTGAGTCTGTCAGCGGCAACAACAGAACTTTTCGTGGACGCTAAGTGACGGTCTAATGTGTGTGATCCATGAGAAGTAATGTGTTTGTGTATGTTTGCGCGTGTGTCACTGTGTGTGTGTTTACATGTGTTGATGTAGTCCCCTCAGCGTGTCGACATAGCCGAGGTTTTTGCAGACCAGTGCAGAGAAAACCTGGAGCTCAGTCCATGTAAGGAGATCTTCAGCAACTGCCACAAGTGAGTAATCCCGCTCTAAAGCCCCCTAATATTCACACACCCTTTTTAACAACTTTTTGATGTTTTTGTCACCATTCTCAGTTTTGGCACCTTTTTCATGATTTTGGCGCCTTTTTTGTTGCCTTTTTCTGCATTTTTAAGCGTTTTTGGCGCCTTTGTTGTCTCCTTTCTCATCGCCCTTTTCAGCGATTTTGTCGCCTTTTTGTCACCTTCTTTGTCGCCTTTTTCAGCAGTTTTCAGTGTTTTTGGCGCCTTTTTTGGCGCTTTTTTCAGCGATTTTTGTCTCCTTTCTCGTCGCATTTTTCAGCGATTTTGTCGCCTTTTTGTCACCTTCTTTGTCACCCTTTTCAATGTTTTTGGCGCCTTTTTGTCACCTTTTTTGTCGCCTTTCTTGTTGCCTTTTTCAGCATTTTTCAGCATTTTTCAGCGTTTTTCAGCGTTTTTGACGCCTTTATTGTCGCCTGTTTTGGCGCCTTTTTTGTCGCCTTTTTCAGCGATTTTGCCGCGTTTCTCGTCGCCTTTTTCAGCATTTTTGTCGCCTTTATTGTCGCCTATTTTAGCGTCTTTTCAGCATTTTTGTCCCTGGGTGTAATCTACTCTAGATTTCACTGGTTTGGCTTCAGACGTCACTACGTCCTCTTAGTTTATTTATATTTAAAGAGATTTTCAGCTCACACTTTGCAGTATTTTCTGACGTTGCCTTTTTCCCTTTTGATAAGAGGAAGCATCTGTTGAGACTGAGTGATATTCTCTGTTGTGCCGTGTTCTCAGCTGAATGAATGATATCTTATAGTAATATAATATATAAATGGTATTTGTGGCGTGTGTTGTGTGGGTCCAGGGTCGTCCACGACTACCTGAGCGGAGATCCCTTCCTGGACTACCAGAACAGCATGTTCTTCGACCGCTTCCTGCAGTGGAAGATGCTGGAGAGGTACGCAAATCAGCTAATCAGCTAATCAGCTAGCTGTCATTTCAGCCGTAACAGGAACTGGAACTGGCCGGAGACTTTGCCCAATAATACCAGAACCATAAATCCACAAACAAAAGACGTTATTTATGGCGCTTACACACTGCCAGTACCAGATCTCTGAGGTGATTGGTAGGATGTGTGTGTGTGTGTGTGTGTGTGTGTGTGTGTGTGTGTGTGTGTGTGTGTGTGTGTGTGTGTGTGTGTGTGTGTGTGTGTGTGTGTGTGTGTGTGTGTGTGTGTGTTAATGACTCTGTGTCTGTGTTCTGTCAGGCAGCCCATCACTAAAGACACGTTCAGACAGTACCGAGTGCTCGGGAAGGGCGGCTTCGGAGAGGTAAGACACGCTGATGATGCTTAAAGTTTAAATTTAAATATCTATAACAACATGGGGCAGCCCGACTCTCTGGCTATAGATGCAGAAACTGATGACTAACTGATCTCCCCTTTTTGTTTAGTAGTATTTCTCATTTTTATATTTTTTCTTCATAATTGTTTTTTGTATTTTTACTTTTTTTATATATATGTTTTTAATATTATTTTCTAATTTGTTTTATTATTTTTATTTTATTTTGAAAAAAATATATTTTTCATTTTATAATTATTTTTATTATTATTTTCTACATTTTTATTATTTTTATTTTGCTTTCATTTATTTCTAAATTCATTTTTCCTTTTTAGAATTATTTTTATTGTTATTTTCTACATTTTTATTATTTTAATTTCATTTCTTTTTAAATACATTTTTCATGTTTATAATTGTTTTTATATTTATTTATTTTTTATATATATTTTGTTTATATCTATATCTTTTTTCTTAATATATTTTTCATTTTATAATTTAAAACAAACATTTTCTTCTTTATATATTTATTTATATTTTTTGTTTGTCAGCACTCTTCACCTTATCCCTCCGATCTAGAGAGAAACATCCCATAAACCAGTTAATGTTTATTTAACTTTGCTTTATTATATTCTGAACATTTGTCTGTCTACCCTACGCTGTAAA
>NC_050174.1:33101311-33103811 GCF_008315115.2 Sander lucioperca | reverse complement strand
CGGTCGTAGACACGGTCGTTACGTTGACACGGTCGTTACGTTGACACGGTCGTTACATAGACACGGTCGTTACGTAGACACGGTCGTTACGTTGACACGGTCCTAGACACGGTCGTTACGCAGACACGGTCGTTACGGAGACATGGTTGTTACGTAGAAACTGTTCTTACGTAGAAAAGGTTGTTAGGGAGACACGGTCGTTACGCAGACACAGTCGTTACGCAGACACGGTCGTTACGCAGACACGGTCGTTACGCAGACACGGTCGTTACGCAGACACGGTCGTTACGTAGACACAGTCGTTACGCAGACACGGTCGTTACGTAGACACGGTCGTAGACACGGTCGTAGACACGGTCGTAGACACGGTCGTTACGCAGACACGGTCGTTACGCAGACACGGTCGTTACGTAGACACGGTCGTTACGTAGACACGGTCGTTACGTAGACACGGTCGTAGACACGGTCGTTACGTAGACACGGTCGTTACGCAGACACGGTCGTTACGCAGACACGGTCGTTACGGAGACACGGTCGTTACGCAGACACGGTCGTTACGTAGACACGGTCGTTACGTAGACACGGTCGTTACGTAGACACGGTCGTAGACACGGTCGTTACGTAGACACGGTCGTTACGTTGACACGGTCGTTACGTAGACACGGTCGTTACGTAGACACGGTCGTTACGTAGACACGGTCGTTACGTTGACACGGTCCTAGACACGGTCGTTACGTAGACACGGTCGTTACACAGACACGGTCGTTACGTAGACACGGTCGTTACGTAGACACGGTCGTTACGTAGACACGGTCGTAGACACGGTCGTTACGTTGACACGGTCGTTACGTTGACACGGTCGTTACATAGACACGGTCGTTACGTAGACACGGTCGTTACGTTGACACGGTCCTAGACACGGTCGTTACGCAGACACGGTCGTTACGGAGACACAGTCGTTACGCAGACACGGTCGTTACGCAGACACGGTCGTTACGTAGACACAGTCGTTACGCAGACACGGTCGTTACGCAGACACGGTCGTTACGCAGACACGGTCGTTACGTAGACACAGTCGTTACGCAGACACGGTCGTTACGTAGACACGGTCGTTACGTAGACACGGTCGTTACGTTGACACGGTCCTAGACACGGTCGTTACGTAGACACGGTCGTTACACAGACACGGTCGTTACGTAGACACGGTCGTTACGTAGACACGGTCGTTACGTAGACACGGTCGTAGACACGGTCGTTACGTTGACACGGTCGTTACGTTGACACGGTCGTTACATAGACACGGTCGTTACGTAGACACGGTCGTTACGTTGACACGGTCCTAGACACGGTCGTTACGCAGACACGGTCGTTACGGAGACATGGTTGTTACGTAGAAACTGTTCTTACGTAGAAAAGGTTGTTAGGGAGACACGGTCGTTACGCAGACACAGTCGTTACGCAGACACGGTCGTTACGCAGACACGGTCGTTACGCAGACACGGTCGTTACGCAGACACGGTCGTTACGTAGACACAGTCGTTACGCAGACACGGTCGTTACGTAGACACGGTCGTAGACACGGTCGTAGACACGGTCGTAGACACGGTCGTTACGCAGACACGGTCGTTACGCAGACACGGTCGTTACGTAGACACGGTCGTTACGTAGACACGGTCGTTACGTAGACACGGTCGTAGACACGGTCGTTACGTAGACACGGTCGTTACGCAGACACGGTCGTTACGCAGACACGGTCGTTACGGAGACATGGTTGTTACGTAGAAACTGTTGTTACGTAGAAACGTTTGTTAGGGAGACATGGTCATTACGTAGACACGGTTGTTACATAGAAACTGTTGTTACGTAGAAACGGTCGTTAGGGAGACACGGTCGTTACGTAGACACGGTCGTTACGTAGACACGGTCGTTACGCAGACACGGTTGTTATTTTTTGTCGCCTTTTTGTCATTTTTTTGTCACCGTTTGTTTGTTAGCGCTCACCGTTTGTTTGTTAGCGCTCACCGTTTGTTTGTTAGCGCTCACCGTTTGTTTGTTAGCGCTCACCGGCAGATATAGGTAAGATTTCTGCTGTTTGTCAGTTTTCGGACACATTTTTTTTATGTTTTTTCGTGAGCCCTTCAGGAATACTCTGCTTGTTTCTCAGCTGCTGACCAAAGACCCGAGGCAGCGGCTGGGCTGCCGGGCGGACGGAGCGGCGGGCGTTAAGGCGCACACGTTCTTCAAAAACATCAACTTCAAACGGCTGGAGGCGGGAATAGTGGAGCCGCCCTTCGTGCCTGATGTGAGAACTTTATATCACACCAGAGGTGGAAAGACTACAAACATATTCTACTTAAGTAGTTTTAGGACTACAAACTGGACTACATCTTTGTTTTAGGACTACAAACTGTACTAAGTCTTTGTTTTAGGACTACAAACTAGCCTGCGTCTTTGTTTTAGGACTACAAACTAGCCTGCGTCTTTCTTTTTAAGACTACAA
>NC_050174.1:33093811-33096311 GCF_008315115.2 Sander lucioperca | reverse complement strand
CTACTTTGGGCCGGTGAGCGTCAGGAAGTATGGCGTGATATCCATAGACATATATAAACTGGACCAGCAGGTCCCGTGTCTCTGGACGGAGACCAGTGAAGTCTCTTTCCCGGTGATGGCTGAGCGTTACTGAGCAGCCTCCAACTGAGCTTGAAGACGTAGATGTGACGTGAGCAACCTGTCTGAAAGTTGGAAGTCTTCTGGTAGCTGTGCCAAGAGAAATCTCAATCATTCCCAATCTAGCAGAGACGCAGAGCGTAGGTATATGTAAGGAGATAACATAGACACAGGCTAATTATTGATCACTAAAATGATAGTTAACATTAGTAATTAAACTTAAACAGCTAATGGAAGTCCAAACTGCCTGAGAGCTTCTCCTGTACTATACGGTAATTCCTCTACTATGAGACAGTAAGTCTCGTGGTTATGACCCAATCGTTAGCCTATTTTTATAAAAACGTCTGCTACGGAGCCATAACGTGAGCTACAAGGTAATGGAGCCTTTTATACATTGTCGTGTTTCTTTAGAAATAAACAACGGACAAATAGAGTCTTTAAACTCTTCAGATGTAAAGTTATTCTCTGTCAAAGTGATGTCAAAATGAATGGCAGTCAATGGGATGCTAACGGGAGGTGATGGCTTGGTAGCATCAGAATGGCGCCATAGGAGCTAGGCGGTCCGAGGAGAAGTTAACCAACTTGGTGATATCAGGTCTCGCGATGTAACGAATTGCTTCACGGCACTAACCTGGAAATACAGAGTTCTCGCGAGAGCATAATTTGAATTTGCTCAGCGAGTCACTCTGGCTCCGACTTTCATTACTCGATGCCAGACCCTTAATCTTAATCCGTTAGCTTAGCGTATGTTGACCGTTAGCGGAGCGTATGTTAGCGGAGTGTATGTTGACCGTTAGCGGAGCGTATGCTGACCGTTAGCGGAGCGTATGTTGACCGTTAGCGGAGCGTATGTTGACCGTTAGCAGAACGTAGTATGTTGACCGTTTATATACTCTTCTCACTTACAGTTGACAGTCGAAATAAAGAAAAAATAAAGTCAGCAAAGAAGTTTGGTAGCCATCACAGAAAAAGCGCCAAAATCAGCGGATAAAGGAACAAAAAATTATGAAAAAGCGAGAAAAAAAAAGTAGCTGGGCTGAAATTTCTTGTGAACCCAAATTGATATGCGGGCCGGATCAAAATCTACAAGGGGCCGCATTTGGCCCACGGGCCTTGAGTTTGACACATGAGCTGTAGGGGGAGCTCTATAGAGAAAACAGCGAAGAAATGGCCCAAAACTGCATAGCTGCATAGCTGCATAGGGCCCCTTTAAATCTGACATTACGTGGAAACGACTTAACATGCTCAAAAAATACATTCTCTTGTACAGTACACTATGAAACCGTTGACATTTCTTTTTTAACAAGAATAATAACTGAGACTCTGGAGAACAACTATTAGCGTTTCAGTGGGTAGTTTTTACAATCAATCAAATAATTTCATCTCTTGTGATCAGAGGTAGAATTGATTTCGTCTTGAATACATGAAGGTGCAGAACGTCCATCTGCTCCCACCCAGACGTCTGTCCTTTCCGTTTGTTTTTTATTTTGTTGTGCCCAGCGAGTGGAGAGGAGCACATGCACTCAGCCCGACTCACAAGTTGCACAATTCAAAATGCTGCCATGCTGTTTTTTCTTCACCAAATGAACGTGTTTTTACCTCGGATCTTACGGCACATTATTGTATCGATACTCTTGTTTTCTACATCTGATCTGAAGTGTTCTTGCTCTCCCGGTACAGCCGGTCTCACGGCAGGTCGTGTAAATGTCACGTTATTTAAATCTATTGATACGTGTTCATGGGCACGTTTTTCTCGTTTTTTACGTGTAAATGTCACGTTATTTTCTCGGGGAAAGGACGCCGGGAGACGGCCGAAAAGGATGCTCCATAAGCTGGGAGGCGGCCGCAAGGCGGCCCGCTGGGGACGCGCCACAATAACGGGACGACGGAGGTTAGGTTTAGGAGAAACCCTACGGGAAACAAAACGCCACACGGGGGACAAAACGCCACATGGAGGACAAAACGCCACACGCGGGACAAGGCGCCACACGCGGGACGAAACGCCACACACGGGACAAGGCACCACGCGCGGGACAAAACGGCACACGGGGGACATAACGCCACACGCGGGATAAAATGGCACACACGGGACAAGGCGCCACGCGCGGGACAAGGCGCCACGCGCGGGACAAAACGCCACATGGAGGACAAAACGCCACACGCGGGATAAAATGGCACACACGGGACAAGGCGCCACGCGCGGGACAAAACGCCACACAGGGCACAAAACGCCACACGGGGGAAAAAACGCCACACGCGGGACAAAACGGCACACGGGGGACATAACGCCACACGTGGGACGAAACGCCACATGGAGGACAAAACGCCACACGCGGGACAAGGCGCCACACGCGGGACGAAACGGCACACACGGGACAAGGCA
>NC_050174.1:33086311-33088811 GCF_008315115.2 Sander lucioperca | reverse complement strand
CCTACGGGGACACGTACCCCCTGCAGTCCTCCAAAGTACCCCTAGGGGGACACGTACCCCCTGCAGTCCTCCAGAGTACCCCTAGGGGGACACGTACCCCCATTTGAGAACCACTGGTCTAGAGTGTGTGTCTAGGGTTCGGTGACCTGTCCCCAGCTGGCGCAGTCCCTGGTTTTCACTGTGAAATTGGAATGAAAGCAAGAAAACATTGACCAAACGTACAGTCCCACACCCTACACCAGGGTTTCTCAAAAGGGGGTACGCGTACCCCTAGTGGTACTTTGGAGTACTGCAGGGGGTACATGATCTTTTTGCAAAATGCTCATTTAAAAATATGTCGTGCATAATTCCTAAAATAATTATACTATAATAATGAATGAATTACTGTAAGTGATGGATTCTGAACATTTGAAATGTAGCATTTAAATGTTTCTCAGTTACAAGGTTGTTGTTTAGTAAATCTATCACTGCCGACACTGTGTTGGTCCTCTTTATATAGATGTCAAAATGTTTGCCGCTGGTCAGAGGGTACTCGGCTTAAACACACAATTCAAATATAGTATAATAAAATGTAATATAGGGTACATTATTGAAAAACGTTTGAGAACCCCTGCCCTACACGACAGCAGAGCAAGCGCTGCTCAGAGCTCAGAGGTGTTCTAGAAAGCCCATATTTTAGGATGCTAAAAGTACTGATTATTTACATGGAGTCTGGTGGGTTTAGGGAATGCAAATTTGCAGACTTTTTATGTTGAAAAAAATGATCTTACTCTTTAATGCACACTAGAGCCTTTATCGGGCCGAATTTTTCTTTTTTTTCTTCTTTTTTTGCTTTTATTAAGCAACTGGAAGACATTCAGAAATGTCAACAGATGAGGTGATCAGCTGACACGGGGGAACAAGCTCACGTTAATCAGCTGTTTAATTTAAAATGTTCAATGTGTTAACCTTTCCTGATCGCTTCGATTCCGACCGAGATCAGAAAACCAGGAGAGACTGGTTACCTCCAGGGCCGACGGTATATAACGTCGGGGTTAAAATCCTGTTTCTGGTGAGACGATGAATGAACTTGGTTTTCAGTCTGGAGTTTATCTCACACACACACACACACACACATACACACACACACACACACACATACACACACACACACACACATACACACACACACACACACACACACACACACACATACACACACACACACATACACACACACACACACACACACACACACACACACACACACACACACACACATACACACACACACACATACACACACACACACACACACACACACACACAGACACACACACACACACACACACACAGAATCACACACACACACAGAATCACAGACACACACACACACACAGACACACACACACACACACACACACACAGACACACACACACACACACACAGAATCACACACACAGACACACAGACACACACACACATACACAAACACAGACACACACACACACACACACAGAATCACACACACACACACACACACACACAGAATCACACACACACACACACACACACACACACACACAGAATCACACACACAGACACACACACACACACAGAATCACACACACAGACACACACACACACACAGAATCACACACACACACACAGAATCACACACAGACACACACACACACAGAATCACACACACAGACACACACACACACAGACACACACACACACACAGAATCACAGACACACACAGACACACACACACACACAGACACACACACACACACACACACACAGAATCACACACTCTGAGCTCTCTTAAAGGAGCAGCAGCACCATTTTACAACAAATGCCTCATCACGCTGATGTGACCGAGCCCGACCCGAACCCGACCATCATTTCTAAATATCTGTCCAAACCCGGCCCGTCGGGTACCGTCGGGACCCGTCGGGACCCGTCGGGCTTGGGTCGGGTATCCAGGCCTTAACGCACATGTGTCAAACTCAAGGCCCGGGGGCCAAATCCGGCCCCTTGCAAATTTTGATCCAGCCCGCATTTCAATTTAGGTTCACAGCTAATTTTGGGCCAACTAGTTGTGCACCACACCAAAAAAATGAGGAAAATGTTTTTCATACTGTAATTATGCGACGCTGTCGTGCAGAATTTGACAGATTTGCCAAATTTGAGACTCTGAATTCCACCCAGAAGCAGAGTATTTTAACATTCAGGCTGTGAAACAGGCCGTGGAGAGTCAGCTGGGTGGCAGCTGCTTTTAAAAATGTAATGTTGGTTTTTCATGACTTGCTAAATTCTACGATGGCTAAGAAACTTTTTTGCTGACTTTTTTAGGGTTCGACCAAACTGTACATGGGAGAAAGCTCTATGAGACATGCAGTAGTACAAAGATAATTTACTTTTTTTTTGCTAAATAAAAGCACGTCTATAAACTCAACATGTCATGGCTCTTATTGTAATCGTCATTTCAAGTGTGGCCCTCAGTGAAGTTGA
>NC_050174.1:33071311-33073811 GCF_008315115.2 Sander lucioperca | reverse complement strand
GGCGTGGCGTGGCGGCCATTTTGAGTGTTTAGCGATGAACAAATAAATTGTTGTAACTTGAGTGTACGTTGTCATATCTGCCCGAAATTTCTCACGATTGACAAGGGTCCAGGCCTGAGGACACCTACAGGCCAAAATTGAGTTTTGGTCATAGCGCCCCCTGCTGGCAACAGGAAATGCGCCTTATATGACAAACATCATCCGATTTACATGAAACTTATAATGTGTGGTCTACATGTGATACTGAGCCGCCCCCTATACTTTAACCACGCCCACTTACTCATGCCACGCCCCCTTTCATAACATTTGAACCGTTTAAGGTAGAGTCTTATGTGAGGTATCAATGAACTCAGCAGAGACTTTCTTTTTAATTGGTGAAGGTTGGCCCCGCCCCCTATGCTTTGGCCACGCCCCCTGTCACAGCTAATGAACTGTATGACGTAGAGTCTTGTGTGAGGTGTCATTGAACTCAGCAGGGAGTTCCCTTTTCATTGGTGATGATTTGCGGTGTCTGAGTGCAGCGCAAATGCAGGGTCGCAAGGAGCGGCAAACGCCGGTAACTCCGACGCGCGCAGAGGAGCGAGGGCCCGTCCATGGCTGCTTGCAGCTCTAATTTCCATTGTTTTTAATAAATGCTTCAATCATTGTGTTTCAGGGCGGAGAATGGACCGACCTGCATCGTCATGAAGCCGTGTGCTGAAGACCCGAATAAGACCCAGTTCACCTGGCTCCTGAGTCTGGATCTGAAGGTATAAATGAGACCAGTTCACCTAGCTACTGAGTCTAGATCTGAAGGTATGAATAAGATCCAGTTCACCTGGTCTACTGAGTCTGGATCTGATGGTATGAATGAGACCAGTTCACCTGGTCTACTGAGTCTAGATCTGAAGGTATGAATAAGATCCAGTTCACCTGGTCTACTGAGTCTGGATCTGAAGGTATAAATGAGACCAGTTCACCTGGCTACTGAGTCTAGATCTGAAGGTATGAATAAGATCCAGTTCACCTGGTCTACTGAGTCTGGATCTGATGGTATGAATGAGACCAGTTCACCTGGTCTACTGAGTCTAGATCTGAAGGTATGTTTCTTCACCACGGTAACCACCAACCCTGCAACTACCGACTATTTACTCTGTGGATTAATGTGTGGATTAGCATGTGTTAGCATGTGTTAGCATGTGTTAGCATGTCAGCATATGTTAGCCTGTTAGCATGTTCAGATATGTTACCATAATACCGTAATCATGTGTTACCATATTAGCATGTTATCATATGCTTACCATGTTGGCATGTCTTAGCATGTGTTACCATGTTAGCATGCTAGCATTTTAGCATGTGTAACCATGTTAGCAGACATGTTAGCATGTTAGCAAATGTGTAACCATGTTAGCATGTCAGCATGTGTTACCATATTAGCATGTGTAACCATGTTAGCATGTTAGCAGACATGTCAGAATCAGAATCAGAATCAGAAAGGGCTTTATTGCCCTTTATTTAGTACGTTGCACATACGAGGAATTTGTCATGGTGTTGTTGGAGCATGTCACACATACAAATATAAGAAGGATAAAAATATATAAACAATATAAGTATAAACATATACACACAGTATGTATTAATAACGATAAAATAAATTTAAATAAATAGTAAAATAATTTAAACAGTAGTGAAAAGGGACGCTACAGCAGAGTAGGTACAGTGGCATGAGGAGCCAGAGGTGGGGTGTGGAGATGATACCTTTAAATATGGTGATGGATTAACATCACGTACTGTACCTTTAAATATGGTGATGGATTAACATCACGTACTGTACCTTTAAATATGGTGTTTGTCGTCCGCAGGGCTGGATCCCGAAGACGATCATAAACAAAGTGCTCTCTCAGACGCAGGTGGACTTCGCCAGCCACCTCAGGCGACGCATGGCTGCTAACGTTTCCACGGAGACGGCTGCTAACGTTTCCACGGAGACGGCTTACGCCTGCTGACACCAGACGCCTCCTGAGCTTTGGCACAGCCTCTCCGCTCATTAACACATCATACGAATCTGCTCATACCTGCGGGAAATACACGAAATCCCGAGTGTATTACCGGAGAGGAGACGGAGGTGATGCTCTGACAACAGATGTGTCTTCTCGTTCCTCGTAGTCGAAATTATATTTCCCGTCTTACTCTCACGGAGGAATAGTCCTCCCTCTCTTCAGGGGACCACGATGGGACCTTATTTCAGTTAAACATACGTACGGTGGAGAGGCTGATCCTGTTTGAATTGAGCCTAAATTACACATGATGTTTGACACACACACACACACACACACACACACACACACACACACACACACAGAGACACACACACACACACACACACACACACACACACACACACACACACACACACAGAGAGAGACACACACACACACACACACACAGAGAGACACACACACACACACACACACACAGAGAGACACACACACACACACACACACACATACACACACACACA